>NW_008619515.1:32983-68232 GCF_000691845.1 Merops nubicus | reverse complement strand
TTTCCCTACCTTCCAGGTGATATTAAGCATGATTTGGGTGGAGAGTTGAGTAACATAGTCATATGTGTTTAGCAGGTACCATCAGGTTCATTATCCTACTTCAGGTTGTAAACTTTAATATTAATTTTGCTGTTAGTTAGGCAAAGGTCTTTTTTTGGACACTATAGCCTTCAAGCTCTGTGCAAAAGCTGCTTGCTTCTGTTGGTTTAGCTGAAACGGAATGATCTTATCTTCACAAGACTTCCTCCTTTGGCCATTTGGGTTGCCAGCTCAGTGGCTCTACACCCCCAGAGATAACACAGGAATCTCATAGTTGCAAACATCTCAACCTGCCTCCCAAAGCACACTTGTTTGTCCTGTATTCCTGTGGCATGGCAAGTAGGGCCATTATCTCAGTAAAAAACACAGCTGGTCCAGTGTTTGGTACCATTGTGGGTACTAGTCTTTGGTAGACCAGAATGGTAATAAAGAATCTCCTGCAGTTTTGAAAAGCAGTAGAAACCATCTAAATTGTTTTTATGCACTGAATATTCAAATTGTCGTCTTCTTTTTTGTATTTTTTTTCAGGTGCTTTCATACTTTTAAATTATTTAATATTATTCTTATTTGTTTGCATAATTATTTTCAGTGCTCAAAAACTTTGAAAAGTTTGTATATTATTCGATGACACAGCATCACATGCATGCAGATACAGACAAATTCCTACCCATACACAAACCCACATGTATTAAGAACTACAGGGGAGTCTCTGTGTTAAATACATATATATACTTAAATACTTAAATATAGTGTCAGGGTAGCCAAATTTGGCCAAATACTGGAACATGCAGTCCCATAAGGGGGAGTCCTCCTGTCACAATCCCGTAGGTACAAGGTTGTTTTGGCTCTGTGTGCCCAGATGTAATCAGTAGTGTAGCTGAGGACATATTCCCATTATTCTTTTTGATGAATTTAACCCTAGGGACAGTGGCCTTAACACTCTTTTTGATTTTATTAGGAGTAACAGAGTGCTTCGTTTTTCACAAATCAGATTTCTTGGTTCCTCTGGATAGCATTGCTCATTTTTTCCTCATGAAGTCTTTCTAATTAATTTGATTAGCTTTTAGTCAGATAGCATATATACATCTCTCTCTATGTATATATATATATGAAATAAACTATATATATACCTTATGCACATCACCTCAAACATTCAAAAATTCTTTGCAATGTTTTGGATGTTGTATTCAAGTCTGGACTTTCACCCCAAAAAGGATTCCTCAGAGATATAAAAGGTTAACAAAAATTATCATACATATGCAATAGCTTTGACAGAAGTATTGATTAAGTAAACAAAGAGTTTTCAGTGTGGACAAACAGACTATGAGGGTATATCTGTAAAGTTATGAATGTCATAGAGGAGGTGAATAGAAAGAAATTTCTCTCCTCCTCTAAAACAAGTAGTATATATCATATTAATATGACAGGTGGCAAGTTTAAAAGAAACAGAAATGAGTACTTCCATGTGAAGTATGTTGTTAAATCACACAGCTCAGAGCTGTAGAAACTAAAAGTTTCTCTGGATTCAGAAAGGGATTGAGCAAAGTCATGGAACAAACCTAACAACTGTTAAATACAAATATACTGAGTCGCTGGAGTCCAGAAAGGTATTCTGAGAAAACACCACACTACACTTGCCCTGCTTTTTTGCACTTTTCTGATCTTCTTGCATTCTTTTACCAAGTGCCTGAGCTGTGCTGATGACAGAGTACTGGCCTAGATGAGTATTTGATGTCAGCCAGGTTACTGTTTCTATGTTTTTAAATGTATTTCAAAATTGAGACATAAATTAACTTCACACATCATTTTGTTCTTGTGCACCATAAATATGCACTAAAAATGTTTGTATTTGATTCTTTTAAACTTAACCTAAATTATGTGGCACAGACAGATTACCAGGAACAAGACTCCTACAATAATTTACCCAGCTCTTTTAAAATGCATTTGTTTAATTATTTTGATATTTTGCATCAATTTCAGAAAAAAAAAAAAAAAGCATCAAATACCTTTCTTAACAATCAACTTGAAGATGACTATTAAAATACTATTCTATTTCAAGATTCAAATTGGGTTATATAATAATGACATTAACAAAAAATAGGTGGCAGGTGTTTGAAATATGTTATGAATGCTTAAGAAATTAAAGCATGAGGTGGGTGGCAAAGTACCATATTCCTGTTACACTAGTTTTCCCTTCTTTTTTTCTATTTTTCTCTCACACATAAAAACATATGATGTCGTTTATTCAGTTGTCTGTAAGATATAGCCACACACACACCCCCCACACACTAGAACAGAAGTTATAGTGAAAAGGCTAGAACAGGTAGAACAAAAATCACATGTGATGTTAATGGTGAACTGTGAAATAAAAGGTAATATTTGCTCCCATTGCTTTCCTTCTATAAATGGTGACTGCACTCTGTTAAACTGATGGAAGCTCCGATTATATATGATTCTGAGGCACAATAAAACATGTTTAGTTGCAGAAGTTTATTAGAGCATGTTCAATGACTTACTGTGATTATATCTGAAGGTACAGATCATGCCCAAAGCATTACTGAAAGGATCTGAAGGCATAAATCATCTTGCAGGTTTTGAAGGTCATCATATATGATCCATGATCCCTAAAGATAGTTATTTTTAGGTAATTGTTACAGCTTACTTTTGTTCTTTTTCTCTTTTTCTTTTTTTTTTTCTTTTTTTTTCCCCCTTAACTATGCTTGTCTCCATGGAAAACCAAACAGCTAATGATTAAGTCAGTCTGTACACTGTTAACACTGGTTTAAAGATCAAGCTTCCTATTTTCACTGAAGGAAACACCTAGTTTTACATCTGAAAATCTGAATCAATTAAGTAAATGTTTAGGTTATTTATCTGGTAAGGTTATTAAGTGATGTATCTTTTGGGTTTTTTTTGTTTCCTTTTTTTTTTCTGAACAGAACTATACAGCTGTGTAAAGAATGAAAAGCATGCCCATGTTTTATGAGCAGCTTCTGAAAGACTTTCTGTTCTGAGATATGGGCTAGACTAAAAATGTACTAAATACTTCTTTATGGGGATAAAACCAGTGCAGGGACCAACCTATGAAGTTTATTAGGCTCAAATCAGTGGTACTTAGTGAGCATCTAATAGGTTTTAATGAAAGATTAGGAATTCCTGAACATTACCAAAAGTTCATGCTCTGGGATAAAATTTCAGTTGGATTTTTTTTTTTTTTTTTATTAAAGGTAGTGGTATTAATGTGTTCCATTGTACACATGTACAAGCTAGGGGTATATTATGGGCTTGGGCACACGTGACACAAATTAAGGAACTGGAGATCATTGTGACAAGAATCTTCAGAAGACTGAAAAGTTAAGCCAGTTTTAAACTTTGAACCAGAAATACACTAAATGCATTAATTAACAACAACCTTCATGCCAATAATTAATTTGTATATGTCATTAATAATTATTGCTATGCAGATAAAATTATTGGTCTTTAACATCTCAAATTACCTGTGATACAAAATGCCATGGAGGTGATGTTGCATAGTAGGTGTTGATGTCCTTGGTCACCAAGGTCAGGGTGGTCCGACTTGAGAATTCACTGACAAGCAAAGCCAGCACTGAAGTAGCCTTTCTTTTCTGATTTTCCTTCCTTATCTCAGTGGGTTTTATGCTATTGTCCCTCCCAAATGTGCCAAAAGAATAAAGGGAGGGCTCATCTGCTTCTAATGTTAGTTACCCTGTTTGTAGTTTTGTCAGTCAATATCCTAATATATTTAGAAGTATGTTCAGCTCATTCTTAGTCCCTTGTACTCATTGTCTTTTGTCTGGAAATATTTTAACATTTGTGAGGGAACATTTTAAGAGTTCTGGCAGTATCTTTCATTTGACTGCACACATCTTCCTTTGTTCCTTTAGCAGTCAAATCTCCTGCATGCTTCTGCCAAAAGCTTGTATGTTCTATCTGACACTGCCATCACAAGTATTACTAAATACATACGCATGGATGTTAGTTACACTATTCTAAAACACTTATATATAGTTTCAAGATAAAGTAACATTAATTATACCCTTATTGACATATTTCAAATATGTAAGTACCACAGTCTCTAATCTAGTTACATGATTTTTTTTTTTTTTAATCTGTCCAGCTTCTTCCTAATGTTCCTCCAGGGCATAGCAACATCAGTGTTTTAATCCATGCCAGGTGTATGATACTGAAATGAGTACTCCAATTCTCTTTCTGTTGTCTGTTTGGTTTTTTGTTTTTCTTTTTTCTTCTGGTTTAGTTCACACAATGGAGGAGTCTAACATGCATGAACAGGATTGCTTTTAGACAAAACTATGAAAATGCATTCTGGCAGCACACCTAGTGCACTGTGGTTAGAAATGGTTCTTCAGTCCCTCAGACCTAACTAGCATCATAGTGTGATACAGGTCGGAGGGACCTCTGGATGTCATCTGGTCCAGAACCCTGCTCAAAACAGGGAAAATTTAGATTAGTTTATTCAGTGCTTTGTTCAGTCACTGTCTCCAAGGATGGAGACCCCAGTATGTTTCAGTGTAGAAATACCCTTGTTAGGGGGAAGGGGGAGAGAGAATTAAAAAACCCTTAGTAACTAATCAGAATTACCATTGTTACCTCTCTTGCCTGCTGCCTCCTGCCCTATCACTGTTAATCTTTGTGAAGGAATTGGCTTTCTTTTCTTGACTCTCCCATTAAATAGTTAATAACAACAGTGAGATTTCTCCTACTCTTCTTTTCTTAAGAATTATCAAATTTATTTCCCTCAGCTTTTCCTTGCATGCATTAGAGCTAATCAAACTGAGAAATTTGGATTTTAGACCACTTGTACTGAAAGATTTGCTCTGCAAATCCTCGCCTTTTTGGTCTATACTGCTTGTTTCACGCATCAAACCTGAACCTAGACATTAGGATTTTTGAAGGATATAAGTACACATCTTGCACTAAACAGTTTTAATTTTTAAATTCCAAAATACCTAATGAACTAGAGAAAGATAATTAACAGTCTTCAACCACTACACCCTGACTAATATTGGAAGGGCCTTTCTTCAGTCGTATCTAATTCTGAGGGACAGTAATTTTAGAGTTTTCTCAGAATATATTATGATTGCTCAGAATTCTGTTGTTCATTACTGTTTGAATTCTTTTTCACCTTTTTGCAACTTTTTTCTTAAAATCAGTTAAATGATACTATTCAAAGAAAAATATTTATATATTGATTATTGCTACCAGATACAATCTCGGTAGGTTAAATGTTTTCTCTTCAGTTTTCAGTTCTACTGAAAATAGATCAGAGCTACGGGAATGACCACAGAAAAAGAGAAAAAAAAAAAAAGGTTCAACAACCTCTTATGTTCAGCCTTCCTTCCTGTACCTCTGATTTATAAAAGTGGGCTAAATTAATATGTGCAATATGCTTATCATTATTTATTACAATTCATGAATAAATAACTGGATTTGTCATTCATTTGGATATGCCAAGATGTTTGGTGCACAAACTTGTGTCTTCTAGAACATGAGTAATAAAGCTGAAGGCCAGCTTGTTGTAACCACTCCATGATGAACAGGTAATGAATTAGTGCATACACAAAAGCTTTCTCATATACTGACCTGTGTAGTTATGTGCAGTACTGCCACAGCTAAAATAAACTTACCAGCACAATAAAATATTTTTCAATTTAAAGGCAGTTAACCACTGGCTCATCTTTTAAAAGGATGTGATAAATTCTACATGCCTTAAAGCATCTAAATCAGATATATTTTATGATACTGCCTAAGAAGCAGATTGTCACTGGTTAAAAGTTCACGAGAGGTGATCCTTCTGTCATTTTAAAATTGTGGGATTTGGGGGTTTTATGGTTGGTTGGTTGTTTCTACACACCCAAAACAACTGCTTCAGTGCTGTGAATATAAGCTTGTTCCCAACATACTGACTTTGATTTCACTTTGGGAAAAGGAATTAATAGTGATTTTAAATTAAAAGACAAAAGTTAGGTTTCCTGTAAAAAAAAAAAAAAAAAAGAGAACATAAAATAATTTATAAATTGATACAGACTTCTTTAAGCTAAAGAACAACATCAAGCGTGAAGGCTGGACACTGAAATGCATGACTAAATCATTAAAGGGATGAAAATTTTACTATATATGCTATAATATTCTATATTGAAGTATTACTATATCATAATTTTAATAAAATCATTTTTTAACAGATCACACGCACACCAGTAGTAGCATGAACTTTTGCCACTGTACAAAAGCTTTGCAAGCACTGTCACCATTACATCTACCAATGTGCCATTTTCTTGTGCCCCAGTTTTTCAACTGACCCCAATCTCTAATTATTCAGAATTTGAAGGATTTCACTGGGACTGATAGTGTATTCAGTATTCTGCTTACAGTAAATTGTTTACAGGATCAGGACCTTACCAAGGATGCTGATAGATGTTATTGGACACATTTTTGAAGGATATGTGTGTGCCACTGAAATGGGTGGGAATATTCAGTACCTTTAGAAAATTTACCCTTTAAAATAATATAAGGACGAGGAATTAGGCAAGTGGTATAGATCTTGATAACTTATAAAGAACATTAATTAGCCCATAAGCTAAGCCCTCAGTTGTAGTACTGTTTCACAGAATTTACATTCTGACTCGCAAGAAATAAATTATTTTAGAATATGGCAAGTTACTTTAATGAATGGCTATTTAAGCATTATCTTTAAGAGGTTTAATAAGCTTGTCAAATTTGGTACATTACTCTTTTTCTACTACATAATGGAGTCTTTCCTGTGACTGCAGCACACACCAGCAGAATTTTCAAATGAGAGTCCTAATTTTGGCAGGTCTAGGTCTAAGTCCCCTGGTTCTCGAGAGCCTTCTTTATTTCAGGTTCTATTAGCAATGTACAATGCTAACTCATGTCCAAGCATATCCCACAAATCCCTCCTGAGATATTTAGCCATGTCACTTTGAAGAATACTGAAATGAGCAAGAATAGGTTTTTTCTCTGTTTTTCTTTGATTCTTTTAAATTCGTTGCTCCAACATAACCTATCAAATAGATATAGCCATATGAAGGGATTGAAGAAAAAATAGGCAAGTTTTATGAAAAATGAAAGTAATGATAATTATATTCAAATCCTGCTAAGAATGAAATTCCACTGATTTTAATGGGATCAGAACTGGGCCCTACATCTCATCCAGTTAAACCTCAATATTGCAACAAAGAATGGTCATTGTTTTGAGACCAGTTGAATGCTTGAAGTGGGGTCATGCTTGCATAGCATGATGAGCTTCATTCTAAGCTCTGAATATCTTTGCATTAAGTCAGGTAATTGAATGTATTTGAACAGCTTCTGCAGTTGAAATGAACTGTCTTTTTAACATTTAAATGAACAGTAGGCAGAGAAATAGCTGGGTACTGAAGAATGTACAGTAAACTGTTGAGCAACGGATAGAAATAATGAATAGATGGCTTTTGAAAATTGATACTTTAGTCTAATGGAGGATTTAAAAATAAAAAATAAAGGAACATTTCCCATTTATTCATGCTTCTCATAGTCTCTTACTGAATTCTGCTTCACATTTCTTTCACGCTGCTCTGTAGAAAATACCATCACTGGAGTTGCATCAAAAATGAGTGGCTGGGTGCTAGGAGGCAAGATGGGAAAACAGAACTTGATAAAGGAGCAGGAAAATTCTCCTGGTGTACCAGAAAAGTCATACTGAGTAGTAGGGTTGTATACAGATATACCTTCTGTGTCCTGAGTAGAGAGGTATTGCTCCAGCATCTTTTATTTTGACTTTCACAAGCATCACTTGAAAGAAGAACTCTAGAAATATATTTGATTTATTCCCTTGTGTTCTCATATTTGAGATTAAGCCAGACTGGGCAGATGGATATTGAGCAATTCAGTCTCATCTGAACATGTCCCTTCATAAATTTTAAATTCATCAAAGGGGGGGAAAAATACATAGACACACAATTCTGGCTCTGCCAGTCTATAACAAGAATGATAATGGTGCCATGTAACCGCTACAAGAAAATAAGAAAATTATGTGTGTGTGGGTCAGCTGTGAATGTGGAAAGAAAAGTTACGATGTAGATCGGTGTTTTCAACTTACTTAAGCTATTTCGTGTTATACTATGACACAGAAATACCACTGTTTAGGATGAAGTTGCCTAAAACAAGAGGCAAGGGAGAAAGGAAAAAAAAAAAACAAAAACAAAGGTGCTTCCAGAGATTTTCAAGAGTAAATTACTCAAAAAGGAAAAACTATTTAAAAAACAAAACAAAACAAATAAACAAACAAAAAAAAACATGAAAAAAAAAAAAAACCCAAAAATTTAATTACCCAAGGTAAAGCCAATGTGTTATTTTGTGCCATCAAGTAGGTGTTCTCTCTTGAAATATGCTTAGTTAGGTTGTTATAGTTTAGACATTACCTTTGTTTTTAGGTAATAGATGATTTTTATACTGCATGAGGAGTAACAATAATTTTAAGCCATTTTTAGGATGATATTTAGCAACTTCTATTTTAGTGCTCTAGAGAAAAGCTATCTAAATGAAAATTAACTTAAGGGACACCACAAGAAAAGATGGAAAAGGATAGTCATCATCATTGTGGATAACTTTGTTCCTGTTTATTTTCCACGAAATCAGTAGGATAAAGTATACAGATTATACATGGTCTGGTATGCATAACTATTGGCTAGATATAAGTTGTGGTTAGCAACTGATGTTAAAAAGAAATGTTGCTATTGGAGGAATATTTGTGTGAGTTAGAATTAAACTTTATAACATTAAAAATAACCTCACAAATGCATTTTCTAGTATTACACTGCTTCAGAAACCCTACACGCTAACGATTGTAACTTTATTTGAATATGTGAGACTGGAAATACTAACTGGATAAACTAACTGACAGACACAGTCAATAACAAAATGAAACTTGTAGGAGAGTTTCAGCTCCTAATGGACATCTAAGGTCTTACGAAGATCAAGATAAACAGAGGAGGCTAGAAAGCGCATCAAAACGTGTTTTAACAGTTCACTTTTCATCCTTATCCATCACATAGATCTACACATTTGCTTGTACAGAGTTTTCATAGCGAATAAATAATAATGATTCAAAAGTTTTTGTTTCAGAGGTTTTAATGTGTTATTGACAAAAAAACTTTTAAGTGTTTTCTGTGGTGATGTGTTAAAGTATAATCTAAGATGGTGAGCACTAGAAATTGAAAATGTACTCTTAAATATGAATGGTCTGTATTTTCTGAAGCAGAAACTTACACGTTCGATTCCTTGTGACGAAACAGGGTTGTTCAAAAGATCACTGAGCAGGATGCATACACGTTTCCATGGATCATTACAGTAATCTGTCATGCGAATGTGTGTTTGAGTAAGTTTTGCAACACTTTATTTAGCAGGTTAGAGCAAATAATGAACCTTATGGATCTTGCATGAGATATCACTCTACTAAGGGCTTACTTACATTTACAGAAAACTGGAATCTATGTAGATAAAAGCTTAATTCAATATTTTTAAGGCTCTAGGTTCTAAACTACAAATTGTTACTTAATGACTTTCTATTAATAACATTTTGGTGATCAGCCCAAAACATTTATTATTTAGCTTCTTCCTAGCTTTATTACATTAAAGTAGAGTTTATGTTCTAGGATATGATAATACAAGAATTTCTTTACTAACCCTTATTTATTTCAGTCAATAATATTAATTTTTTATGCTAACTGTGGTCTTGAAACTAGCTGTTGAATACAGCTGTTACAGCAATAGTAATTTTTCTGTTTAATTAGTAAGGGAAATCGATTGATTTTCTTACCATTTGCTCCCCCTCCCCAATCCATACTTAATAATTAATACTTAATAATTACATAAGTCAATAGACAATAAGTCCATACTTAATAATTACATCATTAATGTAAATTATTAAATATCTAAAAAAAGATGTGTCCTGTTTTCATAATTGCATACTTCAACAGTTAGACTTACATAAAAATCCAGGGCAGTTTTTGAGGAACATCTACTCAAAATGAAAATCCATCTAGAAATGCATAAACATTATTTCATTAGTATTATAATTTATATCATACCATTCAGATGCATTAGTGCCAAATTCCTATCATTTCAAGTAGAACCCAAGTGAACATGCATTTTGTTCCACCCATAAGGCATTAGCTTCCTTCTGTCTGTTATTTAATTTTTCAAACTAAAAATCAATCTATAATGTTTACAATACATATTTGTAATATAAGACTGATAATTCTGTTTGGATAAAAAAGCAAAATAATTTAATGCTACTATGTGTGCTGCCTAGGTAGAGCCCCAGAGAAGCCACCAGAGTTCAGGGTGGGTAAATGAACATGCTCATATACAGCCTTAGGGTACTGGAAGATTAGTTGCTAAGTATATTATATTAAAATTTTGGCAAGTATCAGTTCTTTAACGTATCAGCATCAGAGTTCCATAAAAGTTCATAATTTATCTCTTGAGGGGGAGTCATTTTTGGCTATAGTAATGTATTTCATCATCATTATCATAAATGAATATTTCATTCCCCTCAAATTGTTGTATAATTTATGAGAGTAAGATACCACCAAGTGCACATCTACATGTACTAACTCATACTTCGAAGTGTCCCATTTATTACATTGAGTTCTAAGTCTGTCAAGATAAATAAAAATAATATGCTTTAAACTCGCAGATACTGCTCTAGCTATAGCCAAAGTAAAGGAAAAAAATATATAAAATAACATATTTATTTTTATAATTTTTGTTTTTTTGCACATAGTAAATAATGAAATAACTTCATATACTATAAACAACATGAGCTTTACCAAATCATTCAAAGATTTCAAGACAAGCTGATTTTTTTCAGTTGTAAATCACCAAGGCTGCATCCATTTATATTTTTGTGTAAAGGTAAACAACACATTACGCTTACATTAGTGTTTGTCCAGTTATTCATGCTGAGGTGACATATGAGAATTTAAACTGGCCTTCGGCTGGAATTTCTACTTCTACTGCTACAGACAGAGCTCTCAATATGGTTGGAATGGTTTCTTACCTTGATTAGGAATGACAATATTTAACACGTGTACAAATATATGTTTGTATCTTTCAGCAATTAAAACATTTTAAAAAATACGAAGTCTAGGTTTGATCTCACTGGAAACTGATAGAGATTGTTATTATAAAGGAGAGTAAATATTGTTGCAATTTCTCAGTGCTCTGCAGATACTAAAAACCTAAGGAAAGAAAATGTATCTGGATTTTGGGCTGAGGAGAATATTGTGCCTAGTTTACATTATAGACCATTTGATAAGTTTTAAATGATAGCAATAGAGCACTGATATTGGGCTAAATAACACAAACAACTTCTTCCACACATAGCAACAATAGGTAATGAGGTAGTTGGAAAAACACTCAATTTTTTTTCTTTCTTTTTTTTACAGCTTTTGGAAATAGAATATTAACTTTAATCTACTTCACAAATCAATGCAATTGAATAATAACTTGGTTCTTTATCAGTCTTTTTTTATAGCAGCACGGAATTCATGTTTTGGGGAATTTTTTTAATCCATTCCCATACCACTTCTGAGGAGAAAATTTATAATGGATAAGGTTTGGAAATGATTGATGCTGAAGCTACCAGATCTGTGACTCTGTTTTACTTCTTTCTCTGTTCTTGTTTTTAACAAGAATAAAATCCCTGTTATTCAGTCACTGATATTTTTTACCCTTTATTTGGCACTCATGGAATTCTAAGCACATCAATCTCTTTAATATAACAAATAATTCACTTAGTAGCAATAACCAGCTTTTCTACACATTTTTTCCCCAATATCATTAGACAATTTACCATACATCTTAGATATTCCCTTGGAAGTCTGGTGAGAGACAGAATGTATTTCATTTGGACAATATTTAATATCTAATGTCCTCTATTTTTACTCAGTTTATTTTGTATCCTTTGAGAACACTAAGAAGCATCCAACATATTTACTATTTCTTAACAGTGGGGGTGGAAATGTCACTAATAATAATGTAATATTTCAGTGTTTGCCTAATTTTTTTTATCTTTGTTACTACATGTAGTATTCTGATTTCTAAGCCATTGCCTTATATTTATGCCAGAGGCTTGAATACCAAAATACGTAAAAGTATAGACAAGGGACATCCATGTTCTTTATCTCATATAAAGATATTAGTGTATGCAGCTTCTCTGAAACTGCTTGTGTGTGGTAACTCTATCCAGCACATTAAAAAAAAAACAAAAACCTACCTCATAGCTTTGTGAAAGCTTTTCAGAACCCTATGGTTGCACCACAGGCAGACAGAAAACAACCCAGGTCTCCAGAGGATGGTTAGACAGCATTTGAATATTAAATATTCCTAATTATATGGTCTAAAAGTACTGTACAGCATAGCCAAAATATAGCTTAAGTTTATGCAATGATAGTTCTAAAATTTGTTTAAACTGTTGTAACTAAAATCTGTGTTTGGTTATTTAAGCTCCTTCACAAGTATATTTGCAGGTTTTTATCAATTTTGTAAGTTTAGTTCTATGTGTTCATAACTCTGCTTTGCTCTCTTACTTCCACACTAGTTGTACCTCACTACTGATTTTCTGTTTGATTTAAAGTATAAATTTGTTATTCCATAAATAAGTTATTTTGCTACTTAGAAACTATTACATACACACAATGACATATGACACTGGATACATTTTTAAGTGGCTTGACCACATGCAGCCTAAGGAAAGTGCAAAGTAAACAGAACATTTTGGGAGATTTTGTTGTGCATTAGTTCAACACACTTTTCTGTTCTAGGCAAGAATGGTAAATATTTTTCAAAGATTTTTAAAATGTATCGTTGTCCCCTCCCCCTTCTTCATTATCTCTTTTCATGTGACTTTATGAGGCCATGAATAGTGAGTTGTTTTTTGATTTTTTTTTTTTTTTTAGCCTGTTTCTTATACCAACTTAAGAATTTGTAGCTTATGCTGGAGAATTTGCAAACATTCATGACCTTCAGTGCAGAGGACAACAGTCTACATATGGGAGCACTGTGCAGAAGGAAGACAGTATTATATCTATTTAACAAGTACTGTACTGCAAAATACAGTTTTCAAAATAAAGTCAAAAAGAATATAATATTATTTTTATCTTAAACGTTATTTGAATTTATTTCAAAATAATTATATGCAATGTAAATTCTACTCCTAACATCCTCTGGAGTACATAAAATAAAATTGAAGGAAAGGTGAACTGAGGATGATTGATCAAGTTTTTTAACTTTAAGCACATGAATTTCTGAGTTGGGTTTTAAGATAAGCCCATGCATAAGTCTTTTTACAGAAAGGATATTAAGCAACTCTGTGAAATAAGTAAGCATTGCTATGTCTGTATTTCTGCTAGAAAGACTCATGCAGAAATTGAATAAATGACCTAAGAGGTTCCTGAAAAAAAACCCTTCCACTTCAAGTCTTATGTTCCAGCTACAACACTATCTTACCTCTGCAGGAAAGAAAACACTATTTTGAGCCAAATAGTTAACTTGTGAAATTCACTGGTGTAGAAGACTGACCCAAATAGCTTACTGAAATTCAGAATGAGACTGACACTAACAAGACAGAGATGAACAGCATTGATCCTCTTGTTCCATCTTCTTTCAGCAGAATACCAGGAGGCTGTGCCTTATGTGCCTAAAACTCCTCCTGAGTTTCCAAGAACAGCTCAAGCTGCTTACTTTGTAGCACTGCTTCACCCTCAAAGTAATATGGTGGTATTCACCTTGACATTAAGAAATTACATTCAGCTGCCCACAGTGCCTTTTGAGACACTCTGGAGTATCCTAAATATCCTAGTTGGGCTGACAGATATGACAAAAAATATATAGAAGATCTGTGTCTTTCAGGAGTTATCTTTTGAGTTTTCTTGGACATTTTAGGTATCTTAAATACCAATAGACATTGGTGCATTGAGTGTCTATAGAGATCTACTATGTGTCAGTGTTTACTGCACAACAGTGTAAATGAGGTGTCTAAATTTCTGTTATATTCAGTGTAAATCTAGAGCTCCAAGAGCAGTTGTTCCAGGAGGTTATGAGATCCTCATGAGTCCCCTGCCCTGTGTGGATGGCCTGATAGCTTAGGGTTTCTTCAAATTACATGGTGTGCAACACTGTAGAAACCTAGATGAGATACTGGAAGTTTTCCCTGGTAGTATGAAAATCTCATGGGTGTGTAATTGGAGTAATTATACATGAACAGCCACTTGTCTTCTACCAAGCACTCCTTTGCGATGGAGTTTCAGTTCATTTCTCCTTTATCGCTTTTCCAGCTACTCTTGCATTCCTGTTTTTATAGTAATGTCCAGCTTTGACAATAACCTAAAGCACATAGGTTCAAAACACCTTAGGATGGAAGCGACCTGGAACTCACATAGTATACCTGAATGGATAAGAGTTCTAATCATATCTGTGTTGTACAAATGCTATACAGGATGATGCTTATGTTGTCTTCTGTTTGAATATGCTTCTGTCTTCCAAAGAAAAAAAAAAAAAGGAAAACTGTTTTTGAGTGGAAATTAGTATTTAACATTTCTCTCCACAGCCAGTGAGGAAGGATGAATATATATTGTGGATAGTTTTCTGCCCATAGAGGTACTTCTTTCAATTTTCTTTATTGCAAATGTAGGAGCATGTAACTCCTTAAAACAGCTAGTTCTATATTTATATAAATAACATCAGTGTATCTGTGTATTCTTTTCAAGCTGGCATGGTTAAGTTCCATATATTTTATCAGCTGTAATTAGCATTGAAAAGAAAAAGTGATAGGTGGACAGTTGGTTCATTTTAGTGTGGGATTCACTTTAAAAAGTGGGAAAAAAAAATTATCCTTACCTTATTTAATAGCCGGATTACTGTATTGTACAGATGACACTACTTACCCTGGACTGCATTATTTCAATGACATGACCTTTAGATTCTTCATCCTCTTTGAAAAGATCTTCCAAAGAGCAATGAAACATATTACTGTCTACTGCTCTGTCTCTGACGGAAAAATGAGTTTCTTTAACTTATTGAGATCATTTTCCCTGTGAAGTTCTCATAGCAAGTTTCTGGTCCTTTAAAAAAATGCGTTTGTTCTTGATTAATTACAATTTGAGGAATAAAGTCATGCACTCTCTTCTACTGGTTCTAAAGTCTGATTCTGCTACTTAAAACCACAGATGCATTGTTTCTTAACAAGCTAACACTAAGTTTCTCAAATTTGTGTGTGTGTGTGTGGAGAGATATTCCCCTCTTTTTGTTTTATTTTTTTAAATGTTGCTTTCCAAATTATTTTGCCCTAAGACTGTATGAAATAAGCATAACTGACAGCTAGAGATATTATCTGGGTGTATACTGCTGTGGCTTAAGTTTGATTTTTTTTTATTTTTTTTTTTTTTTAATGTTAGCCCTTTTTTAATTTACTTCTTTGTGTTTTGAAAAAAAATTACCATTACTAAATTTACATTTTGAATATTCTTATGGATTCCATTTTTTTTTTTAAATAGTTCTTGCAGATAAAAGAATAGAACTCATGGTTCCATGTACTCATGGTTCAAAGTACCATGGCAGTACTTTTGTAACTGAGAAATTCTGTGACTACTGCATATTTTGAATTAATAAGGGGATGGCATCATCCTTCTTCTTTATCTGTAGAGTTATAATCATGTTAATTTAAACCGGAAACACCCTGTTCTTAATTTTCTTTTAATTGTTTTCCTATCTATAGTTTACCAAAACTGATTTAACTATAAACATAACTAAAGTAGAAAACAAGTAATAAAAAATGAAATTGAAAAAAATAATAATAATAAAAAAAAAAAACACCCACGCATAAATATGTCAAGCTTCTTGCTGCCACAGGAAAAAAAAAAGAAATTGTGGTATTATCATACTATTGCAGTCATTGGCTAGTGGAGCTGAATTAATAGCAGCAGTCCACATGTAACATTTTAGTCTTAATTTTAAGGTTAGCAAGAGACATTGATAAATAGTAGGGAATAAAGTCTCGAGTGAGAAGGAATCATATACAGCTAAAAGAAGGTTTAGAAAGATCAAAGGAGCCATTACTGGGCTAGTATTCAAACACCAGGAAAGGACATATTCTCCGAGATATTGTGGAAAAAGCCAGTGAAGGGATTTATAATGCAAAACAAAAATCTTAAAATCAATAAGATGCTTTACTAGTATTCACAGTAGTGCCTGTAAAGTGTGGGGTGGAGAGGTTAATTAATCCATTTAAGAGTCTGTATTTTCAATTTGTTTCAGGTTTTCTGCATTAAGCTGGAAGACCAGTTAACAAATCTCTGTTTGGGAGATAACAGAAGCAGGTATCAATAGCTTTGAACTTGTGCGTAAGTGGATCAATTGGTATCTGGAAATCTGTTTTTAATGACATTCTGAAAACTTTGATGATGTTGTTTAAATACTTTTAAATGGCAGAATTTATTTAGATATGTTTTCATCTGATATAACACTTCAGAATTACACTGTTTTGAAACAAAATAAAAAATGGGGAAAAAAGATTAGGAAAATAATTTCATGTAAAATTTAAACATTTCAGCCATCTCTTAAATGCAAGAAGGTATTTTAGAATTTATAAATCTATCATAGCATAATTAATGTATATTTGTATAATATACTGACAGGCTATATATGTTTATTTATATTTTTTCAGTAAATAAGATATTTTTATCTGTGATCCTTAATGAAGTAAAAATATAACAATTTATATTCAATGTTAAATTATGTTAAAACAGCCAAATATCCAAATAGCTTTCACTTTAAACCCAGTCACTCAAGGGAGTAATAATCACAGTTTGAAAATATTAATATCATTTAATTACTGTTTTCATTTTGCCTGAAAAGATCAAGGATTAAATAAATCACTTGTCATACTTCAGGTGAATTATTCTAAGCCTGCTTTTGCCACAATGGAGAGATAGATTTTCTCTTACAAGCAAACACCTTCCTTTATGAAAAAGAGACTCCTATTCATATAAATCAGTATTTCAGAAAGGGAGACACTGACTGGTAAGTCTGCTGTTTTGTGCTAGGGGACTTGATGAGATTCAGCATCTGTCTTTTTATTTGTTTGTGAGTGTGTACACAGAAAATATTTTCTATACTTAGAAAAGCAGAAGGTGATTGTGATAGTCTGCTTGCCTTCCTGAAAGCATCAAGGAGTAAGGCTGTCCAGCACTGCTCCTCTCAACACCCACACCAAAATCATGAAATAAAGTAAGATAACCAAAAAGATTGCGAAGTTAAAAAAAAAAAAAGAAAAAAAGGAAAAGCAGATGAAAGATTGTCTTTGCCAGACATTTTCAATCTAAATGATTCACATTATCACTTTTCCAAGAAAAGTTTTTACTGGATGTTTCAGCAAAATATTTTTTAAGAAATCTTCCAGACTCAGATTCACCAAAATATATGTATATGCATATATATATATATATATCAACATTTGGTTAGGAAACAATTAATACAAAGTGTATCATTGTTACATTTTATAGCATAAGCCTGACCATGCCATTTCAAAAATTTCTTCAGCCCTCAGATTTCCTTAATCATGCTAAGAAGCACCTAGTAGGAATCTAAAAGACCCTACAAGGACCTTAACTTGTTCTTTTTCATTTTGCGTGTGTGAACATTAATGTATGTATTAGTTCTAGCTCACCTCTCTTCTCTCTTCCCTTCTAGCTCCTTCTCTGCTATCTGAAACATCTAAATGTCAGCTCCTTCAAGATTTTGTTAAACTTCTACTTGTTCTTTTCTTTTAAAAAAAAAACTCTTATCCCAGGATGCTCTTTGAGGAAAAAAAAAAAAAAAAGTTTGCTCTTTTCTGATAAATTAAACATCTGAATGCATATATTTCCTGAGGGAAAAAGAAAAAATGGGTTATGAATTTGGCTTTTGGAGACAGAAAAGAACAAGCTGAAGTTTGTGTAGGGTCTTCTCTGTCCTAGAAGTAGTAGGATACATTCTTTTAAATGGACAAACTCTCCCTTCTTGCATAAAATAACAGTAAAATGCTTTGGGAAGAATTTCTCTGTAGAGATCAAAATAGATGGATTCTTCCATCCTAAAGCTATGAAGTGCCAAAAGAACTGACTGCAAAATGTCAGTGCAATCCTTGAGTCTTCATAGCTTGCACAGCTGCTGCTCCACACTGTTTTCAGGGAGCTTGATTAGAGAATAAATTCATAGATTTGCTTTGAATTTCATAATAATCTTCCACTCTTTATCTCCAGATAGAAATAAGTTCATATGTACATGAGTTACAGAATGGGGAAAAGTCAAGATAATGACTTTTGCATAGCACTGCATTCTTGTAATAGTGATTTTGTACTGTTTCTGAAGCAGAAAGTGTGCTGAAAGTAAGTAAAGCAGAATGAGTAAAACAAACAAACAAATAAAAAAAAACCCAAAAAAAAAAAAAAAGACCCCCAACTCCATATTTCCTAATGGTTTCCAGTTTAATTTACATGTTAGTCCTAATGAACTCCATACAGGTGTGAACATCAGTATCAATTAGAGGAACAAAATGATTATCAGGACGATAAACATCGAGTCTCTGATCATCTGCACTGCCAGTGGTTTGCAACTGAACATAACTAAAACACAACAAACAGGAAAGATCATTAAGATGCTTTCCTCTGAGCGTGCAGATGGCAAGCACAGAGGTCAGAGAGCAGTGAAGTCTGTCTTATCATTGTCTAAAACAAAGAGAAGAGCAAGCAAATACTTACATAATGTAGCTGCCCAACTACTATGTCAGGGGTGACAATTGTTCAGAAGCTATCAGAGTTCACCAAACCCTCCAAATTTCCTGAAACTTTAAAAAAATTTTTGGTTCATGTTTAGCAGAAAATTATGTAGAGAAGTGAGGACTCCAGATAGATCAGTTTGGGAAAACTCACTAGGTTGTTCTTTTTTTTTTTTTTTTTCTCTAAGGAAAATATAAAATTAGTTAGTATATTATAGTGCAGCAAATAGCAACTAATATGAACCATCCTCACTCCTTTAGCTGTTTAATTTAAAAAAATATAGACTAGAAAATTCTGTGCACTATCTTTAGTTTACTTGGTATTCATTTTCACAGAATGAATATTGCTTTTGTGTTTCATTTATTCTATGCTTAGTTTGCTTGGATTTTTTGGAGACAACTTTGGTTATCCTACTATGAAGCAGGGACATAACTTTTCTTTGTCACTGATAACATGAACCGGAAACTGAAATGGCATCACATTTGGTTTTATGTTGACAGAACAATTCCACATAGAGTTTTCAGAATGTTCTGTTTTCTGCTTTGCTACTAGTTTAAGCACAGAAACCACACTGTAGGAATAGTTAAACAGGAGTACAAGGAAATTCTCCAGGGAAATTTGGAGGGTTTGGAATATCTCTAGCACACTTGCAAGCTAACCTGTGGCTCAGTAGTTACAGTAATACTTACCGTTCTGAGAAATTATTTCAATTAAATTAATGTTTGTTAAGGAAGAATAATTATTTACTGTAAAATGTTTTTAGAGCTATATTCAAAGATCACTGAACAGAGCATGCTTGTATGGGGAAGCAAATATAAACCAAAACAGAGATTTTGTTCTGTGGTGAATTCTAGCAGTATAACACTCTCGTGGGCTCACTATGTGCATTTGGGAAGTAACATTATACATTAGTAAGGACAGTAATGTTGTAGTCCCAGGTTCCCTAACAGCAAAGAAACAGGTGAATTTGAATCTTTGTTGTACTGCCAGACATTGCCTAAGGCTCAAACAAAACTTTGACATTCAGGCTATCATTGTGTTTTTCTGTAATAGCTATTTGTTTTCCTGTAAGTTTATGTTTCTTTATGTGAATACAGACTATTGGCATACTTCTAAACTATTTCCCTTGTTTCCAAACACATAGTCAAGGGACTGGTTTTCCTTAATGTGAAAACCTATTTAATTACTTTATTGCATGGCACAGAGACTTAGAGAAGGTGCTGTACCTACCTTGCCAGATGATGAGCATCATCTTCCCTTTCTTGTAACAGACCTCAGGATCAATCCTAAGGCTGTAAATAAGCTTTACATTTTCCATTTTCTTCCTTACAAAATTCTGTTTCACAAGATGGATGTCCCTTCTTTTGGAGACACAAGACAAACTCTCCACTTACATATCCAGAAATGCATGTAGTAGTGCTCCAGCCTTCCTACTGGAAATTATTCCAAACCAATAGCACTATCTGATTTCTGATACAGTAAGGTTATTTGCTGAATTTCATGTGCAGTGGGAATACTTTCTGTGGTCCACCATACTCTCTATAAGCACAAACAATATCTTTTTTAAAGCTGGGAAAACTACATACTTCCAGAATGGTCAAAATCTATCACTGTTCCAGAGAAAGAACTCCTCCTCATCTTCATTAATATTGCCTCATCCTCTTACAGGAACTACTTGACCCCGAGCTGGGTTTCTCTCTTCAGTATCGCAGTCACATGAAGAAAATTTAGAACAAGCTTTACTATTTTCCTTCTCCAGTATTTTTTTTCATCAGAAAACACCTTGTAAACAGCTTTTTACTTAGATACTGAGAAGTCCCAGCCTCAGTATATGTCTCAGAATTAAGCTTTAGGAAAGCTATCATCACCTTAATGTTTTAATGAGTAATCAAAAGGGTCAAGAACAGGGGTTTTTTTGTGTGTTTGTTTGTTTTTTTTTCCCCTCTTCTTTTTACTTTTGGGACCTGGGACAAGTTTTGTATCTGAAGGTGAATGGATAGAAAGGGAGAAGGTTATTGCAAGGATTAAGTGAAATCAATGTATAATCACTCCCTAATAGAAATATTACAACCAGTCAGTGCAAGGACTCTGAGGGTGATGGCCTGACTGTCCAGCTGTGCTAGAAAAGTTCTCCAAAGGCTGTTGCTCTCTGTGTGTTTTCATTGGAGATGAACAATGCTCTGTCAGGGGCTTTGGACAACATCAAATAGAAAAACAGAACTTCAGTTGCACAAGGAAGCCAGCATGAACTATGACTTCTAAAATCACACTCACCTACTTGAGCCATCTGAAAGTTGGACTGCTGGACTAAGCTAGCTATCTGAACTCCTTCAATCATTCACAGAAAATGAATGAACCGAATCAGTAATATGCAATGATCCACGTGTGGGAGAAACTGAGCTTTTCAACACCAGTCTAAAATTAGACAGTTAAGCTAAATCTCTAAGACACATGTGAAGCTAATTCTGAGAAATTAATAAAACTCTGAAAAATATTTTTCCAAAAGTTTTATGCAATTGGTAAAGACTCAAAAAAATATTTTATATGAGTAAACTAACACAAAATTTTGTTTAGAGAAAAAATATTTCTAAATTATTTCTAAATTATTTTTCATTAGCTCTAATTGTAACTTCTAATGCTTTTAAATTACAGTTTTAGTTCTGAAAAATAAACACAAGGTAATTTTCTATACATCAAAAGCACTAGCTGTGAACTGAAAATATCACATGAAATAAATAAAGCAAAGACATTTATAACTTGCTTCTCTCAGTGTAAATCATTGCATAAGTATTTTAATATCTCAGATGTCTGATTTGTTTTTTTTTTTTTTTAAATCTGAAGCACAGCAGTTTATTTTAAAATGAGTTACATATTCCATGTTTTTTTAGAGTAAATTTGTAAAACATAGAGGGCTTTATAAAAGAAAGAGTTCAATAACTAGCACTGAGATAGCCAAAACAAGAACTAATGGCAATATTCAAGCTAGAAATAAATATTTTTTTTTTTTCTGATTCTTTATTGAAGATAAAAATTAATTGAGATAGACTGTAAGGAAGAGGGACAGAGCAATTGGGTATTTCTTACCTATTCAGAAGTTTGGCAAACAAAAGATCCTGCTTTAGGACTCGGGGTGGAAAAATTGAGTGGTCAAGATCATATCTAATCTTACTTTTCATTATTCTTTTCTTAACAAGAGTTAAGTAAAAACTTTCCTGTCCTCTCTTTATCCCTTCCCCTCCTTCCTGGAAATTCATAATCTTGCAATATGTTCTTCCAGTACCTTGAGTCAGTAGTGGACACACAATGGAAAAGTCAAGAGTTAAACATGAGTAAGAAATTATTAATAGACTCTCAAACAGAGGCTCAATGGACAAGTCATTTTTTAAATTATTTTCACTGAGCAAACAACCAGGCATTGTTTGGCGTACTGGATTGATCTGGGTTAGAAGTCAAGGTGGCCTGACTGAGCTACAGGCTAATAGCTAACAGCAAACATTCATATTCAGTGTTGTGGTAGGAACAGATGAAACACCAGAATCCGAAAGAAGCTACTTGAAAGTATCCTGTGTATGTCTTTGACCTCTGTGTAGTAGTAAGTGGAGAATCCACAGTGACATATTTAGATATTGAATAATCACATTCAGTTACTCTTTACAATACAAGAATCAGTGGTGAACATACACTGCTGTCTGCAT
Organism: Merops nubicus; assembly: GCF_000691845.1. Taxonomy (NCBI): domain Eukaryota; kingdom Metazoa; phylum Chordata; class Aves; order Coraciiformes; family Meropidae; genus Merops; species Merops nubicus. Next base: position 45,644 of record NW_008619515.1, on the reverse strand, counting down.
AGAGTCCGACAGTTTTAGCACTTCTCATCTAGCCCTCCGTTCCTACTTGCAACATAAGGATTTAAAGATGGAAGAGATACTGCTTGAATCATCTAATTTGTCTGCACTCAATACAAATTTTCTTTTCTACCTCTGAAAGCACTCAGTCCATTTTAAAAAGAGAATCTTTGAAGTACTGAGGCTTATCAAGGAGACTAAAGGAGACTAAATCAACATACCTTAGTAGCTATAATCCCTCAGTTCTGTATCCTTCCCTTTAAAACTAGCCAGTAGAGCTTATTCTTGCTCAGGTGAGGAATTAATGAATATAGAGTGCTATTTTCAACAGTGCAGCTGCATGTTAACTTTTGTAAGTATTTATATACTTATTTTCTATATAAATTATAGTTTATTTATATGTATGAACTGTAAACACATATTGTATATTTTTTCTATATAAATGGAATGATAAATATAAATTTAAGGTCATAACTTCATAGGTAAGTTGGATTATTTTTTTCCAGATATCCAGACATTTATAGCTTTCCACTTCTTACACTTCAAACAAAGCATCTGATATTTTTACTGCAAGTCTGCATATTTTGGAAGGTTATGGTCAGGACACAATGCTAATTAATGGTTCTTTTATTACTACTGATGAAGCTTTCAATAATGACTTCAGTAAGGTGGTATATGCTTTCTCCATTCTTGGTCTGTCTTCTGGAAATACAATCTTGGAGGAAGGGAGGGAGGGAGGGAGGGAGGAAGGAAGGAAGGCAGGAAGGAAGGAAGGAAGGAAGGAAGGAAGGAAGAAAGGAAGGAAGGAAGGAAGGAAGGAAGGAAGGAAACTCAATTAATAAATAATGCTTTGCATTAGATCTGTGTAGTAAAGGTGAAAATTTAAACCATAGAATCACAGAATGTTAGGCGTTGGAATAGGCCTCTGGAGATCACCTAGTCCAATCCCCTGTCAAAGCAAGTACACCTAGAGCAGATTGCACAGGAATATGTTTAGGTAGGTTTTGAAAGTCTCCAGAGAAGGAGACTCTACAACCTGTCTGGGCAGCCTGTTCTAGTGCTCTGCAGCCCTCAAAGTAAAGAAGTTTTTCCTCTTGTTTAGGTAGAACTTCCTGTGTTCTAGTCTGTGCCAGTTATTAACAGGGATTATCCACACACACAAAAAAAAAATCCATTTAATATTTTAATCACCACGCTCTTATTTACTGTCAGAATTAGTAGTTTGTATAAAATACATATTTTTTAAACATTTTTTTCTGAAAAAAATACACATTTCTAAGGAAACCTCTATCAGTAATATTTTGATACTTGTTACTTTAATATGCTTAATGCTAATTAGTTCATGTCTAAATGCTTCAGTGATGGAAATAATTAAAACAAATAAAACTAATAATTGCTGAATTTCAGCTCTTAATGGGTTCTACAAATGTTCTTCTTTATTTGGGGGGGCCTTGTTTTTTTCTTCAGTTATTTATACTTGACAGTACATGGGAGTACTTCAGACAAAAAACCCAAGACTGATATGCTAGCTACAAGGTCAAATAAATGGGTGAATATTCATGTTTCCTGACACACAGGTGCACAAAATACTCTTAGCCTTGAACTATTCATGTAGAACAAATGAGCAAGAATTTCTAGTAGAATCGTAGAATTGTAGAATCGTAGATTCATAGAATCATAGAATTTTTTAGGTTGAAAAAGACCTTTAATGTCATCACATCCAGGTGTTAACCTAGAACTGCCAGATCACTACTGAACCATGTCCCTAAACACCTTTTAAAGACCTCCAGGGATGGTGACTCCATCACTTCCCTAGGCAACCTGTTCCAATGCTTGGCAACCCTTTCAGTGTAGAAATATTTCCTGAAATCAAATCTAAAATGTCCTCTGCTGTAACTTGAGGCCATTTCTTCTTGTCCTAACACTTGCTACATGGGAGTAAAGATAGACACCCAACTTGCTACAACCTCCTTTCAGGTCACTGTAGAGAGAGAGAAGTTTCCCCCTGAGCCTTCTTTTTCCAGGTGAGAACAACTCCAGTTCTTTCAGATGCTCCTCATAATGCATGCTCCCTATACCTTTCATCAGCTTTGTTGCCCTTCTTTTGACATGCTCTGGCACCTCAATGCCTTTCTTGTAGTGAGGGACCTAAAACTGAATGCATTATTTGAGGTACCACCTCACCAGTGCCGAGTACGGTGGGATAATCACTTCCTTGGTCCTCCTGGCCACAGGATTTCTGATACAAGCCAGAATGCTTGGACTCTTTGGCCACCTGGGCACTCTGCCAGCACTTATTCAGATGGCTGGCAACCAAAACCCCCAGCTCTTTTTCCTTGGGGCAGCTTTCTATCCCTTCTTCCCATGCCTGGAACATTGCATGGGGTTGTTGTGACCCAAGTGCAGGATCTGACACTTGGCCTTGTTGGACTTCATAAAGCTGACCACAGCACATTGATCCAGGCTGTTCAGATCCCACTGTAGACCCTCCCTACCTTCACACAAATCAACACTTCCACCTAACTTGGTGTCACCTGCAAACTTACTGAGGGTGCCCTCAATCCCCTCATCCAGATCACTGATAAAGTTATTAAATAGAAGTGGCCCCAATACTGAGCCCTGAAGAACACAACTTGTGACTGGCTGCCAGCTGGATTTAACTCCATTCACCAGCACTCTCTGGGCCCGGCCATCCAGCCAGTTTTTACGCAGTGAAGAGTATCCCATTTGAATGGGAATCGCGTTGAATGGAAATGAGTCCCATTTAAGCCATGAGCAGCCAGTTTCTCCAGGAGAATGCTGTGGGAAATGGTGTCAAAAGCATTACTAAAGTTCAGATAAACAACATCCACAGCCTTTCCCTCATCCAGTAAGTGGGTCACCTTGCCATAGAAGGAGATCAGGTTAGTCAAGTCAGACCTGCCTTTCATAAACCTATGCTGACTGGGCCTGGTCACCTGGTTGTCTTTTATGTGCTGTGCAATGGCACTCAAGATGATCTGCTCTGTAACCTTTCCTTGCACCAAAGTCATACTGGCATACCTGTGGCTCCTCGGATCCCCCTTCCCACCCTTATTTTAGATGGGCATCAAGTTTCTTAACCTCCAGTCAACTGGAAACTCCCCAGTTAGCCAGGACTGCTGATAAATGATGGAAATTGGCTTGGATAGTACTTCTGCCAGCTCCCTCAGTACCCTTGGGTGGACCCCATAGACTTGTGTGTGTTTCTAAGTGACAGAAGGTCAATAACAATTTCCTCTTCATTTATGGGGATTTATGATGCTCTCCATCCCTGCTTTCCAGCTCAGGGTCCTGGGTACTCACAGAGCAACTGGTCTTACTGTTAAAGACTGAGGCAAAGAAGGCATTCAGTACTTCAGCCTTTTCTTCATCCTTAGTCACTCTGTTTCCATCCATATACAGAATGGCAATTTTCCTTAGTCCTCCTTTCACTGTTAATGTATTTACAGAAACATATTTTATTGTCTTTTTACAGCAGTAGCTGGATTGTGTTCTAGTTGGGCTTTGGCCCTTCTAATTTTCACCCTCATAACTTCACAATACATCTGGGGTCCTCCTGAGTTGCCTGCACCTTCTTCCATCCCGTTCTTCCTGAGTTCCAGCCAAAGGTCTTTGTTAAAGCAGGCTGGTCTTCTTCACACCAGTTCATCTTATGGCATGTGGGGACACCCTACACCTGCACCTTTAAGATTTCCTTTTTGAAGAGTGTCCAGCTTTCCTGGACCCCTTTGCCTTCAGGATTTCTTCCCAAGGGACTCTCTCAACTAGTCTCCTAAATGGATCAAAGTCTGCCCTCTGCAAGTCCAAGGTGACAGTTCTACTGACCCTTCTCATTTCCCCAAGAATAGAGAACTTAATCATTTCATAATCTCTGTGCACAAGACAGCCTCCAATCTTCACATCATCCGTAAGTCCTTCTCTATTGGTGAACAACTGTCTAGCAGTCAGCCTTTCCTATTTAGATCTTTCACCAGCTGTGTCAGGAGATTATCTTCCACACACTCCAGGAACCTCCTAGACTCTTTCCTCTCCGCTGTATTATATTTCCAGCAGACGTCTGGTAAGTTGAAGCCCTGCACAAGAACAAGTAATAGTGGTTGTGAAACTTCTCCCAGCTGCTTCTGGCAGAGTATTTCTTCTGCATCTTGATCCTGGTGAGGCAGTCTATAACAGACTCCCACCATGATATCTGCTTTGTTGTCCTTCCCTGTGATTTGTACCCATAGGCTTTCAGCAAAAACCCCATCTTCCCAGATGTCCTTGCATAACAGGTATGAGCCCTGGAGCCTAATGATGACAATGAGGACAAGGATTCATCTAGCTTAGAAGTATTGCTGAAATTGTCATCCTATGCTTTACATCTAAATTACTTCTACAAAGAAAAAAGGATGGGTCATGCTCATAGGTGATTCCCTTCTGAAGGGGGCAGAAGGCCCAATATGTAAACCAGATCCACTTCTTTGGGAAGTCTGCTGCCTCCCTGGGGCCTGCTGCATTTGGCAGGAACTTGTTGCTGTTGCCCCCTCTCCTTACATTTTACCTTCTCTTCTTACCTTTTTTATCCATTCAGCTAATGGGTCAGATTGTGGGAATTAGGTTTTCTCATCTATGTTAAAGCATGTCTCAAATGAAGTGAACCTCAGAGAATCAGGAGTTGGAAAGCAGAAGGACGAAAGGTGTAAAGAGGACTCAGAGGCTGATGTTTATTTTAATGTCTGCCTTAAAATGAACAGGTGTTAGTAATTTTCAACAACAATAAAAAAAAAAATCCATACTTTAAACATATATCCCCCAATCTTGTACCTAGTAACATAAACTTTTAAACTTACTACACAAAATACTTTCTCTCTTAGTTGCTGTAATTTTAAACATTTCTTGTATTTATGCATATCTCTGATAATAAGATTTAAATGGTTAACTAAATGTCAAGGATTTAAATGTTTCCAGTGCACTTGAAAAAAACCTGTAATAACCTCCCACAGACTGTTAAGGCTATAAACCAGACTTCTTGATAAAAACTTGCTTGAAAAGCAATGCTTTTACAAAGTCCATAAAGTCACTTTGCTCCTCTTCCCCCAGGAGAATGATGAATGAAAAGTCCTTTTGAATTCTGCTCTTTTGTATTCCCTATCACCAATCAGCAAAAGGAGGCAATCTAAATTAGCTATTCATGAATAGCTATTCCAGAGTAACTATTCCTGAACAAATACATGTGAAAACATTTCTTATTCTAGAATAGCTGCACTTTATTTCTACTTGAAATAAACTGCCTTTGACCTAAATGGGAACAAGTCACTTATGCTGAAATAAAGTCTATGATTTGGACCGTTTGAAAATTGTTACTGAGCTTTACAACTTAATGAGAAACAGCTTTAAACATAAACATGTTAATATTGCAATAGCTATAGATGGTGCATTAGCCCAATAGCAAAAGGATCTAAAGCAGTGAAAAGGTTCAAAGCTGGAGAGCAGTTACAGCATACTCAGTTTCTAATCAATGTAAATGAGTTCGAAGTGTGCTCCAGAAGTGTTAGTCACAGTGTAAGAGAAAGGAAAAAGGAATAAATTTTGGCCTCTAAAACAGGACTTTCAGTTTTATACATTTTACCAGACAATAAACCCAGTGAAGCCAATAAGCCTCTGTATAGTCAATGTCAAAGCCATATTGTATGTTGCACAACATTAATTCAAGACATACTGAACCTACCACAAGTTACTTTTCTTAGTCTGGGTTTCTAAATTTCAATTTCAAACAACCCAGTTGAACTAAAGTTGTCATTTTTCATATTCGCATTCATTGCTAGTGGGTAACAAAACTGGGCAGCCCTTCTTAAGTCATCCATATACCTTCTGATCAATTATCTCTTTTTTTTTTTTTTTTTTTAAGTATGTGGAGAAGTATCGTAATTACACTATCAATACTTTTAAGACAAACCTTTAAAAGTTTTTGAACTACAGAAACATGAATTTTACATATTCTAGGGAGTTAAAAATCAGCCAAAGAGATGCCCGGTTAAATAAATTTCTAAATTTCCTTTCACATTAGCTGTCTTTGTGACTACTCTATGTCCAGTTAACAACAGGAAGTCTGTGAAGTTGAAATTATTTTCTTTAAAATAAAATATTATAAAAAGGCTGTATTTTCAGAAAACAAAATTGCCCTCATTTGCATAAGTGACTACCCCTAGGTAGTCAGCTATGAATTCTAATTGTACAACAGCATTATGTCTTCATAATACAAATGCTCATTTTCTTGATTCAGAATTCCTATGCAGATACCAAAGCCTATCTGTGTTAGTTCAAGAGGTGGCATCACTTCATATCACCCTGGAATCTGATTCTCCTCTCAGGAAATAGCTTAGAGCCTTCTAAATTGCTTGGAACATTTTTATTATTATTTTAAAGTATCAAAACTGTATCTGATTAAACTGATCTGCTACAAAACAGTTGTTACCTGTTGTGTTTGACCACTCCTGGTTGTACCTTCACTCTAAAGCATATCAATATATTGTAAAGAGATAATAGCCCCAAGGTAGAACAACATTGGAAAGATCTATGCTTATCAAACAACAGTAAAACAAGGAAAATTATCTTCCATTTACATAAAAGAAATAGGATTAAGAGGTTTAATATGGTCCATTTTGTTTAGAGAAAGCAGTTACTGAGAAATAAACTAGGTTAAGTCCAAAACCAATCAAAGCAAAGGCAAAGAAACTTCCAACACAATTTAAAACAGCAGATTTAAGGAAAAAAAAAAAAAAATCCCATAAATTTTCATGAAGTTAAGCTTGCATTTGAAATTGATGAAGTACTTAAAGAACATTAAAAATCGAAAGGCTCAGGGTATTTATCAATAATTATACTTTTGGCCATTCTGAAGTTTTATCTGTGATTATTTGGTTATTTTCTTCAGTAATCTCTGTGCTAGATGGAGCTTCCAAAGAAATAATCAGAATTCCTTAAGGGATGTGATGAAATAATGGGGGAATGAAAGTTATTGCAATGAATAGTAAGTGGTGTCAATTTCAGTGAGAATGAACAACCTTTCTCCCTCAGATCCCACCACTTGCTAGTATGTTTTGAAGACCAGAGACAGAACACAGACAGTATGTAGTGTGATAGATGCCCTTTTGCCCATAAGAAAGCCACTGCTATTAATCTAGACTTTGTTACCCCTGACAGCAATGCATCTGATTAAGCTCTTGAAAACTTTTTCAGGGTAGACACAAAACTTTTTTTGTTCCTCCAACTAATTCTTCTACATTATTTTTATTACTATTACAGTCTTTTTGCCCAAAGCCTTTATGTTTCGTTAAAAGTTTTTAGATCTTTCTTCCCCCTCTGCCCCGCCTCCCAGAATACGTGCTTTCAGCAAAGTCTGGATTCTATATTACTGGAAAGGCTTTTGTGCACAGTCATGCTGGAATAATTTTCTCTTGTATAGATATCATCCCAGTTAGTAAAAAAAAATTAATCAATACAGAATACAGAGCAAAACTCCTTCATGAAGTTCAGCAGTAGAACAGGGTTGTTACTAGAGAGGAGAAATTTGGTTCAATAGGTGGTCTTCTATAATCAGGGAAAAAAAAAAAGTTCAGTCATTTCAAAATTGCATAAATGTGTAAAAGTAGACAGGATATGTCTGTCCAAACAAGAAGATTAAAATGGCTTATGGGCAAAATGAAATAACCTAAGTGAATGAAGAGAGTTGTAGTCAATGGGACAGAATCTAGTTGGAGGTCTGTGACTAGTGGAGTCCCTCAGGGGTCAGTACTGGGACCAGTGTTGTTCAATATCTTCATCAACGACCTGGATGAGGGTACAGAGTGTACCCTCAGCAAGTTCGCTGATGACACTAAGCTGGGAGGAGTGGTACACACCAGAAGGCTGTGCTGCCATTCAGAGAGACCTGGACAGGCTGGAGAGTTGGGCGGAAAGAAACATGATGAAGTTTAACAAGGGCAAGTGTCGAGTTTTGCATTTGGGGAAGAGAAATACCATGCACCAGTACAGGTTGGGGGCTGACCTGCTGGAGAGCAGTGTAGGGGAAAGGGACCTGAGGGTCCTGGTAGACAGCAGGATGACCATGAGCCAGCAATGTGCCCTAGTGGCCAAGAAGGCCAATGGCATCCTGGGGTGCATTAGAAAAGGAGTGCTTAGTCTGTTAAGAGAGGTTCTCCTCTCCCTCTATTCTGCATTGGTGAGGCCGCATCTGGAATATTGTGTCCGGTTCTGGGCCCCTCAGTTCAAGAAGGACAGGGAACTGCTGGAGAGAGTCCAGTGTAGGGTTACAAAGATGATTAAGGGAGTGGAGCATCTCCCTTATGAGGAAAGGCTGAGGGAGCTGGGTCTCTTTAGTCTGGAGAAAAGGAGACTGAGGGGTAACCTCATCAATGTTTACAAATATGTAAGGGGTGAGTGTCAGGAAGATGGAATTAAGCTTTTTTCAGTGATGACCTGTGATAGGACAAGGGGTAATGGGTGCAAATTGGAGCATAGGAGGTTCAAGGTGAATATCAGCAAATTTTTTTTTTACTGTGAGGGTGACGGAGCACTGGAACAGGCTGCCCAGAGAGGTTGTGGAGTCTCCTTCACTGGAGACATTCAAAACCCGCCTGGATGCCTTTCTGTGTGATGTATTCTAGGTGACCCTGCTCTAGCAGGGGGGTTGGACTGGATGATCTTTCGAGGTCCCTTCCAAACCCTATGATTCTATGATTCTATGATTCTATGAATGCATCTCCATACTTTAGCGTAACAACTCAGAATTACAAAAAAATATATATCCCAATTCATGGCACTTATGATTGGAAAGATTACAAAGTGCCAGAGGAATGCCTACTTGCTTCTCTTTGGGTAGACTGAGCGGGCTTCAAAACCCAGAACCACCTGGAGAGCAGACTTCTGTTCAGACAGTGTGGCCTCACCAATGCTGAGTATAGAAGGACAATAACCTTCCTGGTCCTGCTTGCCACACTGTTCCGAATACAAGCCAGGATCTGGCACTTGGCCTTGTTGGACCTCATACAATTAGCTTCAGCACATTGATCCAGCCTGTTCAGATCCTGCTGTAGACCCTCCCTACCTTCACACAAATCAACACTTCCACCTAACTTGGTGTCACCTGCAAACTCACTGAGGGTGCCCTCAATCCCCTCATCCAGATCATTGATAAAGTTATTAAATAGAAGTGGCCCCAATACTGAGCCCTGAAGAACACCACTTGTGACTGGCTTCCAGCTGGATTTAACTCCATTCACCAGCACTCTCTGGGCCAGATGTCCAGCCAGTGTTTTACACGGCAGAGATTACACCCGTCGAAGCCATAAGTAGACATATTTTTCATGAGAATGCTATGAGAAACAGTGCTGAATGTCGTATGGAGGTCCAGGTAGAAGACATCCACAGCCTTTCCCTCATCCACCAGGCAGGTTATCTTGTCATAGAAGGAGATCAGGTTCATTTGTTCTCCTGGCCTTTGTGCACAGGTAAGTGAATACTCATGAGATCTTGAAAATTTTGTGCAACAAGAAAACAAACAAGTTGATACTGAATGTGGGATAGCACCCTAGCTTGCTGTGCAAAAGGAATACAGGCTAATTTAGGATGCCTTTGGAGAAAAGTTAAGATATTTGTGAGTATGAGATTCTTGTACTGTCTCAGGGGTGGAGAATTGATGACCTGGCATGCTAAACAGTTGAAGGAACCTGTCTTTTGAAGATAAGAGAGTCCTGATTTGGCTAAAGCAACAGAACCAAGCAGCTTTTGCACAGATCTTGAAGGCTATATTGGTGGCACCTAGAAGGCAGGGACAGGTGGTATCAGGATATAAAAAAATCATGGCAGGGATATCTCTCTGGGAGGGGACAAGACTGAGGATCTAGTGGAGATGGTCAACAAGCTGTACTCTTCTTCCTCCACCCAAGACAGGGACACCTTCTTGGTAAGGATTGTGTCTTCACAATACAACATAAGTTTTCCTAGCATTACTATCATATATTAGCACTATTACAAAGTTATTACAAATTTGTTAACTCAACTCTTGAACTGTCCCAGTGCAAGTACTTATTTGGCTTCTGCAACAAGGAAATGCTAATTTTGCAAAACTGCTTCATTACAAGTCCTTGGGGCTTCAGCAGGCAAACGTCAAACTCTTAACACAACAATAAAATTGGTAGTTGATAGAATTGCATTACATGACACCGAAGCTGATAGGGAATGCTGTGTTAGCAGTGTTGCACAGCAGTTACCAGCAGCAAAAGTATTTTGTGCCATCCTAATTAGGCAATAGAGTAATCATAAATCTTTGCACTGATATATACTTGGAAGTATAGTTCTGACTAAAAAGGAAAAGTAAAATACTTACATTTTCATCTTTATATGTAAATTGTTAATGAATTGAGAAGATATAAGTCCATGACTTCCTTATACTTTTAGGCAGTATATGTAGGACTTGAAAAAGAAAGTATTTGAAAAAGAGTTCTAAAGAATTCTTTAGCATTTTTTTTTTTTCCCTACTACCTGTAAAGTGGTGTTTGACAGAGTGGATTGTGTTTAAGTTTATGAGCAACATTAGAAATTGTTAATTGATTATCTATAAGAAATCTAATGTATAATTACTGTATTGAAGTTTCTTTCAAAATGTTCTAATGTGTAGATTGGGCTCCCCCTCAGCTTCCCTACTCCTCTATGCCTCATAACAACCTTTGTATTAATTTGGTATACTGAAATCTGTTTTGCTTTTAAGTGTAAACATGAATACACTTGATGAAGGACTTTAGGACAGGAACAAGAAAAAAGGAAATATCTTGTTATGGTAACAAACTCTTTGTTTTTCCAGGAAAGAAAAATGAAGAGTTTGCTATGTATTCCAGGAATAATACCGCAGTCTGTTACAGACAGATGGATCCCTGTTGGCTAGATCAGAATTTTGATGCCTAAATACGTTAAGATGATAATGATTTTTGTGTACCACTGAATTAATTAGCAGAAATAATATAGTATTGCTTTACTATTACCAACAGTCATGAGGTCTTCTAAACTAAGTAAATTTCTGGGATTAATTGTGTGAGATATGCAGGGAATCTCCTTAATAAACACTCAAAATTGTTATGAAAGAGAATATTTACCCCCTTGTACTGCTGCTGTGAAACAGCATAATAAATTGGAACAGGTTGCAGTTCACTAGGTGAGATAGACTGAAAATCCATTAGATTAATTACTTCTCATAAGTATAATTATGTTTACAGTATGCTACATTTCTAGATATCTAATGGGCTTCAAAGAAGTGGAAGGTATAATTAAAAACTTTATCTGCGAAGGCAAATCACCAAGCTTAAAAAGAAAAAATTCTTCCGGTTAGAACAGGCAACAGCAGGCTTCATTTTCCCTAATTTGTAACTGTGTTATGTAAATAAAGAGGTCACATTCTGCAAACCATAGCTAACAGTGAAATCTCACTATGGTTTAACAGTGAAAAACATGTTCGAGAAGGTCTATAATCCGTTAAATTGGACAGTTTCTTCGTGAGTCTATGCTGAGGGTGCTGTTGTTGTTTACGCTGAGTAAATATCTAATTCAGCAGTTTTAGACAACTGAAAAAGCAGTGATATATGTTATTGTGTTTATATATAGTGAGCAGTCTTGATGAGTAGATAGACTTACATTGAAGGATAAAATAAAAGTTTGATTAATTCTGAAAATTTATTTTAAAGGCTATAAAAATATGGAACAGAACGAGAAAGGAGTTTGAGAGGTCGTCCAGAGAAGGAGGTTTACTCTGCCCCAAATCTGATGACTAGAAGTTCATAAGATGAATTACATATGATAAACTCCTGAAAAATAAATCATGTAGATAGTGTATACATCTCCATTTCATTAAACCTGTATCTCCTCACACTGTCTGCTGTATTTTAAATATCTAGCATAAAGATGAATCTCATCTCTAAAAATCATATCCTGTTTACAGTTGACAAAATAAATATTTTTTTTTCCAGATATTTGTCTAAACTTTCCTTAAAAATATCCACTTCTTTCTAAATTGTAATGATGGTATAACGTTTCCAATAACCTGTTACTTTAGAAAAATCCATTTTGTTTCTTCAGCTCTCTCCACTGGGAAATGACATTTCAAGATTCTTATGTACTGAGATGCAGTCACATATAAAGACACCAAAATCTTTCTCGAAAATCCCTTTTATAACCTTTTCACTCTTCCATTTACACTATTTTTTCATAGCATCTAACCAAACATGTCCTTAGAGTGTGCAGTTCTTTACAGGCTGCATACCTAATGGGTACACATTACTGGATGAAAGTGAGTTCAGCTCACTAGATCTGGATCAAAAAAAGAGAACACTTTTGCATACAGGGACACAGGATTTTGATGGCTCTACCCCTACTAGAATTTCATCATATGTGGGATGATAGTTTCCCTGAAATTACAGTGGAGTCACTGTCTTTTTCCAGAAAAATGGGACAGGAAACAGGAAAGCCTGGCTTCCAGTGATGGCAGATTCTTCTAGAAAGCAATGCAGACTACTGCTTGCAGATCTACATGTACATTATGGGATCCAGGAACACTTATAAACTCCAGGAAACAAGAGATTACACCAAGAGGATCTTCTAGCATTTTTCAAAGGGA
>NW_008619515.1:19815-32952 GCF_000691845.1 Merops nubicus | reverse complement strand
AAAGTTGTTCGTCCCTCCACACTTTTTTTTTCATCTCCTGCCTCCATATACCATCTTCTTTCTACTGGAAGAGAAACCAAGTGAAAGGGCAAGAAAGTAGGTGTGATTTGCTACTGCTGGTGCATTGATGTAGAAGATTGAATGGAGAAGTTTGGCTGTAGGGATCCATTATATATCAAATTATTCTTGCAGTTAGATGTAATCTTCTAAGTTTATGTTAAGATCTTTGCAACTGCAAATACAAAACTACACCTGTAAAATAATCAAACACTTTCCATGTTTCTGGAAAACAAGATCTTTCTGCTTTGCAATTATAAGTCTTGGGAAAACAACTAGAATAATCATAGAATCACCATGGTTGGAAATGACCTCCAGGATCATCAAGTCCAACCTTCCTCCCAACATTTCCCGAGTCACTAGACCATAGCCTCAAGTGCTATATCCACTCGTTTTTTGAACACTTTCCAGGGATGATGATTCCACCACCTCCCTGGGCAGTCAATTCCAGTGCCTAACCACTTTCAGTGAAGAAATTCTTCCTAAGATCTAATCAAAATCTTCCCTGGAACAACTTGAGGCCATTTCCCCTCATCCTACCATCAGTAATTTGGGAGAAGAGACCAGCACCAAGCTCACTACAACCTGCTTTTAGGTAGTTGTAGAGAGCAATAAGGTCACCTCTCAGTCTTCTCTTCTCTAGGCTAAACAACCCCAGTTCCCTCAGCTGCTTCTCATAAGGCGTGTTCTCCAGATATCTCAACGGCCTTGTTGCCCTTCTCTGGACCCGCTCAACCCATCGAGAAGGATCAGGAGTTCTAGGTCTCATTGTGCTAAACCAATCTTTACTCAATATAATATTTTTCAATAGCAGTCACAAGTAAAATGTTATTTGTGAATGTAATCCATTTAATCTCATATTTTAGCTTGACCACACCTAAATTTTGGGTCTCATCTAGAGACTTTTGAAGTTGTATAGTTATTTGTCTTTTTGTTTACATCTTTTAATTCAAGTTCCTCATTTGCCTTACAGAAACCTGCTTCTAAAGGAGGTTGGAGATGAGGTATGTGTTGAGGAAGAAATTTTTTTTCTATCAAATACTTAACAGATGTCTGAAAAGCAGGCAGACAATAAAAACAAACAAACAAACAAACAAGAACAAAAAGCAAAACCAGATCAATTCAGGTGGCTTTTATTTCTAATCTTATTACAATTACTCCTCATCATTCTCCTTACTCTTCAAAGATAGTATAATAACATTCAATGTCTTTATTGGTATTATAATAAGGCCATTCTTTTGTTTAGAGCTGCTGAATGTGTTTATATTCTGCAAATAAATAAATTTATCAATTTAACTAGAGACAAAGCAGGCCATTGACATTGCTCCTTCTCATAAAACTGTCTTTTAGCAGCAGTCTAAATTGACAAGTAATTGACCTCCTTGTGGCCCTCTCAGGAAAAATGTGAAAACTGACTTAACCAGGTTAAGATATGCAATCATATTGATATGGAGGTATGTTTTATCATTTCATTGCACATGAATGTCAGATGCATTTAGGATGAGCATAAAAAAAAAAAAATACAGAAAAAGAATGGCCTTCTATAGAAAATATTTGTTTCTCTTAGAGTCTCAGAGTCAGAAGAAGAATGCTACAGACAGGTATCATGTTATATTTCTGTGCAAAATATTGCTGTAGCCTCAGTTAATTAAAATGCACAGAGTTCATCACTGGTTATTAAAACAAACATCCAAATCATGCTGAATTCTACTTAGATCCCTCCCTAGGGTATTTTCATAAGAAACAATAGTGTCTTAAATTCTTCTGGTGCCTTGTCTCCATAAACTTTTTAAACTAATTTCTCCTTCAAGCAAAAGTAGGAGATATATACTAAAATTAAATTAGAATTATTATATCAGATTGTGGGTCTGTTGCTACTGAGAATACCTTTTTAAAACAAACCTTCAATAGGGAAACTATGTTGGCATGTTTATTTCCTATTTACGTATTGTTATTCTAAATTATAATGTTTATACTTTGAAAACAAGCATTTAATAAAAATTTCTTCAAATAAGTTTCTTCTAGATTAGAATAGAGGAAGTCTTGTGAAGATAAGACAGACCTGCTTTGTCTAAACCAGCAAAGTCAAGCACACATCTTGAAGGCTATAGTGTCAGAGGAAAGACCTTTGCCTAATTAACAGCAAAATTAGTATTAAAGTGTACAACTCTAACTATGGTAATGACCGTAACGAAATGTGTCTTAAAGACATATGTCTATTACTCAACTCTCCACCCAACTCATGCATGATGTCACCTAGAAGGCATGGACAGATGGCATCAGGGTATAAAAAATCATGAGGGAAGTACCACTTTAGGAGGGGAGAAGACTAAAGATTTAGCAAAGGTGATCAGCAAACTGTACTCCTCTTTCTCTACCCAAGACAAGGACACCTTCTTGGTAAGGATTGTGTCTTCACAGTACAACATAAATTTTCCTAGCATTACTATCATAAATTAGCACTATTACAAAGTCTTGCACCTCTGTCAGATGTTACCCAAGAATTACTAACTCAAACTCAGTTTTTCAGTTAGTGCATTTATCAACCGCAATTCCAAACCTATTATGTCTCAAGCTAATTTAATTTTTTTTTTAACTGTAAAAATGTCTCAGTGCAAGGCCTTATCAGGGCTCGGGAATGGGCAACTATTGTCCCATCATCCAGCTGACTTACCAGCTCAGGGCTGACCAAAAGTCAAAGCATATTCTTAAGGGAATTGTCCATATGCCTCTTAACACTGGCAGGCTTGAGGCATCAACCATCTCTCTAGTAAGCTTACTTGAGGGTTTGACCACCTTATCAGTAAAAAAAATGCTTCATGTTGAGACTAATCCTCCTCTGGCCCAGCTCTGAGCCATTCCCACATGTCCTATCACTGGATGCTGGGGAGAAGAGATCCTCACCTCCCTCTTTATTTGCCCTCCTCACGAAGCTATAAACAATGAGTTTACCCCTCAGCCTCCTTTTCTCTAACCTGACAAACCCAAACATTCTTGGTCTTTCTTCATAGGATTTTCCTTCCAGCTTTGCTATCCTCTTCTGGATGCATTAAAGGACCTTCACAACCTTCTTAAATTGTGGGGCCCAGAACTGCACACAGTTCTCAAGGTGAAACCACCTGAACACTGAATACAAAGGGATAATTAGCTTTTTTGACTGGCTGGCTGTACCATGTTGATGCACCCCAGGATGTGGTTTGATGCATCCTTTTGGCTGCAAGGGCATGCTGATGACTTGTGTTGAGCCTGCTATCATTCAGCACCCCTAGATCCCTTTCTGTAGGGTTCCTCTCCAGCCACTTGTCACCCAATTTGTACTTGTGATCAGTGCTTCATCTCAGATGCAGAAACTGGCTTTTGCACTTAATAAATTTAATCTCATCAACCATTACCCAATGATCCAATCTATCTAGATCCCTCTGTGAGGCCTCTTGTCCCTCAAGGAAGTCAACAACACCTCGTTGTTTGGCATCATCAGCAAACTTGTTGATGATGCATTCAACTCCTGCATCCAGATCGCTGATCAATATAATGAACAGGACTGGACCCAGAATTAAGCTGTGAGGAACACTGTGGTTACCAGTTGCCAATCAGGGGTACCCCATTCACTGCAAGCTTCTGAGCTCTGTTCTTCAGCACTTCACCCAGCTCACTGTGAACTCATTCATCCCACAGTTGGACAACTTGTCCAGAAGGATACTGTGAAGGAAAATATCAAAAGCCTTACTAAAATCGAGAAAAACTACATCCATTGCCTTCCCTTCATCCACTAGGTGAGTGATCTTATCATTGGATATCAAATTGGTTAAACAAGACTTTCCCATTGTGAACCCATGTTGACTGTCTAATTAATGAGTTATTCTTTAAAAGTCTTTCACCAGTACCCAGTATAATCTTCTCTATAATTTTTCTAGGAACTGAGGTCAGACTAACAGGCTTGTAGCCCCTTGGTCTTCCATTGCATCCTTTTTGTTGATTGGAACAATAATGGTTAACTTCCAGTCAGCAAGGATCTCCCCAGAATAATAAAACCTTTGGTCAATGGTCAAGAAGGGTCCTGCCGTAACATCTGCTAGCTCCTTCAGCACACTGGTATGAACGCCGTCAGGCCCCATGAACTTGTGAATGTTAAGCTGATACAGGTGATTCATTACAATTTCAGTGTTCACAAATGGAAACTCAGTATTCCCACACTCAGAGTCCTCTGACTCAGGGCAACCTAAAGTCTATCAACACTACTAAAAACTGAAGCAAAAATCACATTGAATGCTTCTGCTTTTTTCTTTTTCCCTATTAGTCAGATGAAGATCTTTTACAAGTATCAGTCCAATGTTTTCTTTAGAGCGCCTGTTTTTACTAATATACTTCTGAAAAACCCTTCTTATTTTGAAACAATGACCAGTTTAAACTTTAATTGAGCTTTGGCCTTTTATGTGTTCTCCCTGTGTATACAAATCATGACTTTGTAATCTTTCTGTGAAACCTGACCTCATTTCCAGAGATCATACAACTTGTTTATCCTCTGGAGCTCCATGAGGAATTCCCTATTCAGACAAGCTTGTCTTCTGCCCCACTTGTTTGACTTAATGACACAGTGGAATTTCCTAGCAGGCAAAAGTAGAACTTGGTGAATAAAAGACCACTTTTGGTCATTTCTTCAAAACACTAGCCATAGTTCAGATTTCTTAGGCTTCCTTGGTTCATATGGCCACAAAATAATTTTCCCCCAAATAAGGGATACTACTTAATATCAATATGGTCAGATTTCCCATATAGTTTTCAGGTTTTTGCTCATTATTTTTAATAAAGAAAATAATTAAAATGTGTTGTGCTCATATATAAAAGTTTTATTATTGCAACAACAGATTTGAATACTTTGCACTCAAGGTAATTGTAAAACAATAGTGAGAGTTGTTTCTTGAGTTTGTTGCACTTTCTGATAAGTTTGTAATTTTTTCCTATCTCAGTCATTTTTTTTTTTTTTTTTAAATTGTAAGGGCTTGCTCATACTTTAAAAAATGCAAAGGCCTATTAGTGTCATACTTGGTCAACACATACAATGCAGAAAGCTCTTTTATTGGCTGTCTATAAATGTATAGTTTGATACTGTTTTAATAATTTCCCTGTTCTTGCTTTTTTTCTCCTTCACTGACTATTAACTTTATAACTCTCCTTTTGCACTGTTTTATAGTCTACAAATGAGTCTGTGAATGATATTGTATTAATAGATGCGTCGGAGACAGATTTTTTTTTTTTTTTTCTCCAGAAGAGTAGTTTATTCTCAATGTATAGCTTTTATGGGATTACTGTAATCTTTCTTCACCCATTATTTCCTTGTTTTATTCTCTGAAAATCACTTTAAGGAGTCTTTAGAGATTGCCTTTTCACACAAATTTCAGGAATATTTCTTAACACTTAACACCACCTGTTCTAAATGAGGCACACTGAAATCTACACAGAGAAACCTAGACACCTATGAGTAGTGTTCCACAATAAAAAAAATGGGAGAGGGAAGACACCTGAAAACATGTACTGATAGTAACTTTGTTAGTTAATTACTTTTCATTTTAAAAATATCCATCATTTCAAGGAGAAATACAGGAAATAAAAAAATGCACTTTTTTAAAAAAAACAGTGCAAAGGAAGGGGAAGGGCTGGAATGCTAAAAGAATGACATATAAATGAAACCACAAAAATAAATTATTCTATGCAACTAGTAAGTTTTGTTCTTCTTTTTAGCCTTTGTAAACAATTTGAAATGTTATTTCAAAAATATTTGAAATTATTAAAAATTTTTGAAATTAGGTATCTTGCACATCAGACCTGTAAAGAAGATCAGACATTAAGACAGTTTAAAAATACAAACATGGAGTAAATTGGGATAGAATTCTGAGAAAAAAATATGAGAAAAGTTGAAAAAGATGAGAGTTAAGTGTTGCGAAGAAGTAGTAAAACCTGCTTCATCTATAAAATATACCTCTTATGACACACAAATTTTCCTATTCAACATGCCATTTGTGGAAAACTACCATACCACTAGCTGTTTAATAAAGTCTGATAAAACACAAACAGAAAAACTTAATTTTCTTTTTGCTGTATTTTCAGTGAAAAATGGGGTGGGGAGAGTAGAAGAAAAAAAAAAAATGTAAGGTTGAAGTTTCAGTATTTTGTTTTTCCTTGTAAATAATTAATTGTTTGGTCATTTTCCTTGTTCCCTCTTTAAAAAAATATATTCAGAGTGCAGAATCTGCTGAAATGTCAAACTCTTCATTTATTAAGTAATCTGAAAAAGATATGCTGCACTCATGACATTTGCGTTTGATTAGCAAAGACAACATAATCCGGTATGACATTCTGTTGAGGAGGATTAAATAGTATTACATATAGAAGGGGGTCAAACAATTTACAATAATTTGTTTAGTTCAGTGCAGGTGAAAAGTGTTGTTTTGAAACTAAATATATAAAATAAGGTAATAAAGAATCTCTCTCCAGTTTCTCAGCAGCAACTCTTTCCATTCCTTTGCCTCTACTCTGTTGAAGAAATTACTACAGCCATTTGTAGCTTCAATTTTAGATACCCAAGTTGCTAAATCAATTCTAAATGTAAGTAATTTCTCTGTACAGACTCAAAGCTTAATCTATACATAGGCAAAAGCAAACCATTAGGCCATTTTTTTTAGACTAATTAGGAGAAAGATAAAGCAAAACTTGTCAAAGAAAACCCACTGTTGAAAAAGAAGCCTTCAGTTTTAACAAGAGCCAAAGTATGGCTTCCCATAGTCACACAAGAAACAAACAGAAATCAGAAATTATCACAGTGAAAAGCACTTCTTCCAGAACTCTACATGAGATAAGCATATATCACATAATAAAACATGTACTTGAACTGGACTCACAAAGGAGGAACAAAAAAAAAAAAGGAGATTAAAAAAATATATATCATAGAATCATAGAATTGGTGGGTCTGGAAAGGACCATAAAGATCATCTAGTTCCAAATCCTCCTGCCATGGGCAGGGATACCTCACACTAGACCAGCTTGCTCAAAGCTCCATCCAACCTGGTCTTGAACACCTCCAGTGATGGAACATCCACAGCTTCCCTGAGCAACCTGGTCCAGTGTCTCCTTCAGAGTGAAAAACATCTTCCTCATTTCTTAGGTAAATCTACCCCTTTCCAGATTGAACCCATTACCCCTCATCCTGTCACTACAAACCCTTGTAAAAAGTCCCTTCCCAGCTTTCTCACAGACCCCCTTCAGCTACGGCAAGGCTGTGATAAGATCTCCTTGGACCTTTCTCATCTCTAGGGTGAACAAACAAACGCTCTCTGCCTGTCCTGGTAGGAGGGGTGTTCCAGCCCACTGATCATCTTTGTAGGCCTCCTCTGGACATGCTCCAACAGGTCCATGTCCTTCTTGTGTTGGCATCTCCAGACATGGACACAGTACTCCAGTTGGAGTCTCACCGGCACAGGAGAACCACCTTCCTCAACCTGCTGGTCACACTTACATATCACTATTATACATTTACTTATATATGAACTTGAGATTGTTAATAAGATGTGTTATTTGGGTGACCTAGACATTATTTTATGTCACCTGAAAAATTCTGCTCCCTATTTCAATTTTGTTTAGAAAATAGAAGGCAAAAGTATGTAGCATTGGCAACACATTGTTAGAGGGAAAAAAACCAAATTATCAAAGACTAAAAAATATTATTTTCATTTATCTTTTGCATCCAGCTAGAACTTTCAAGAATATCCTTTGTTTAAAAAAAAATAAAATAGGAGGGACAAGGAGAGTAGGAGCTGTCATCCCATCTTGTAATAACTACAGTGAAGAGAGGTAAAACCTGGAGTCAGAAACTAGTATGTGGTAGCCTCTTCAGAGCAATCAGCAGAAAAGAGATGTCATTTGTAATGAGTTAGAATATTTCCTAACTTGCTTCCTCTCAATCGCCCAACCACCTCCTAGTGCCTACTTTCAAGGTGTGAGAGAGGCTGAGATGGGTGCCTGAAATAAGTAGTTTGAATTGAATTGAACTTTGATTTCAAAATAGACATTTCTGTTCCCATGGAATTTCACACCTTCTAATATCACTAAATGAGAAAGTAAAGCTAAGCCCTTATTCACTTGAAACTAGCAAGGAAATCAAAAGACAGATAAAACATAAAACAATAGAAAAAAAAAAAACCACCAAAATACATTAACATGTTAAGCTCAAATGTCCATTCAAAAGTTCATTTCCAAGCCAAAAGTGTGATGTGGAGAAATACCAGGGATGTCAGTGTGTATGCCTATATCAGACCAGCCAGTTTAAACAAGACATTTTCTAGTAACTCCTCTGTCTTAATGTATTGTTTCCAATATGAACAGTTTCAACAGTATTATACTACTAAAATACCACAATATATTAAAAAAAGAGAAAGTGTTCCTTTCATGCACTTCAAGGTATCTCAAAAAAGCACACACACAAAAAAAAAAACAAACAAAAAAACAAACAAAAAAAAAACACAAACAAAACAAAAAAAAACCAACCAAACAAAAAAAATAAAACCACCCAAGAACCCTCCACAGTCTCTAATCCACTCCATGGAAAGAAAAAAATGGAATTAGATCACTATCACAGTTTCTTTCATCGAGTTAAATGAGCTGAGTGTTACTGAAAAGGACTATGCTCTTCAATACAGCAGAACATGGCAACGCTTCTGTTGGTGTTGCAGTGAGATGTTCTCATTGTGCTCATTGTGTTTAGTCATATCATTATCAAAACCCTTCCTTCACCTAGACTCAAAAATCCTAGTATTAACAGCTGCTTAAGACTATACAAAGAACCAGCAGTCTTAACTAATTTTCTGTCTGGAATTTTAAATTGTTGGCTACATTATTAAATGACAACCTCTAATTTTGATCTGTGGCTCACAGTAGTATTTCTACCATCCCTGAGAAAGCTCTTTTATGTCTTCATTTCACAGTTCAGCCATTTCATAGCTATACAGTTCATCTGGTTTAGATGATGTCCACTGCTGTACAGTGACAATACATAATTCATCAAAATATGCTAAATCTTGTAGGATTATATAAAATATATGAAAGGATTTATTAATTCATTTCTAGAAGGATAATTTATCTTTAATCTGATTAAAACAGAACATTTAAATAAGTTATTTTAGCTTTAGGCATATTTAGTCTCTGTGGTTTAGTTTTAGGTTTTAATTTTACCATGCATATAGAATCATTGAAAATGTAATATTGCAGGAAATTTATTGAAAAAGAAGTTTCATCTACATGCAAAAAAGCTACCGTTGAAAAGCTGATGATCTCAAGTCTAAACTGTCACTTTATACACCATTTACATATATATCTATGTATGAGAAATCAAAACATACTCTTTCACATGAAATTTATGATGAAAGTGATAATCGCAAGCTAAAAAAAAAGATTTTTTAAGCAACATTTTTTTTATTATTTTAAAATAAACTTCAGCTTCCATGTAAACTTCCTCCTAGTGTTTCTGCAAGATTCTTTTTTAAGAAGGGTTTTAGATTTGACCTATTATCACCCCATGGTCTTAATGTGTGCTGACTGTATAAAAATTCAATATTTTAACATTTATATAACATCCTCCTTATTTATCTAGCTTGACTTTGTATTTCCTACCAATTGTATTTACTGCAGTGTCATGGCTCTCCTTCTTTGCCTAGTTCTTGAATGATGACAGTATAAATTAAATTCTATTAGGTGTTAACATAGCTAAAAACCAGCATATTAATGGTCCAACCTCTACTGGTTTACAGGTTTCTGTCTGAGGTAATAGGAAATTATAGAGATCATGTTATCAAGAAAAGAACAACAAATCAGCAGAAGTTAGAGAAAAGAAAAAAAGTAATATTTGGAGCTGGAGGTTAACAATGAACAGAGCTAGAAAGAAAAGATTTTAGCAGAAAAGCAACTAAGGGGAAGGAGAGGGACAGAGAGGGAAAGAAAAGAAGATAAATTATTTTATATGGAAAACAGACTATCCTAGAAGTAATGAGATGAGATTAACAAATGGGAAGTTTAGACCAAATATTGGTAGATATCTTGAGAAGGAGGTATATTAGGATTTGGAATAGTCTCCTAAGGGTAATGGTAGAAGATTCAACATTTGGCTTTTTTAACACTAGACAGGACAAAGCACAGGAAAAAGTATTGTTTGAGAAAATCCTGCCTTGACAGAAAGATTAAATGAATAATCTTATAGGCCTTTTCCATCTCTAACTTGTTGCTATGAATCTGCTAGAAAAGACTAAATTTAATCTTCTCAGTGTGTTTTATTCTTTTATTCATAAATTATCTTAATCTTTTCTATGCATTTTCTGCCTCTTCTGCCTCCTTTAACACAGATTTAGAAGGAATATTTAAGATATTTTAATTCTATTTCCTCTTCTTCAACTGTTGCAGGTTAATTTTAATTCTCATATGAACAAAACGTGAAAATGAATAGAGGTTACCTGTGTATTGGAGATGAGTGGGAATTTTTCATTTAAATGTTTTCTTTTGGAATTGTCGAGATTTTCACTAAGTTTTTACAAAATTTTAGATTGAGGTCCTAATTCAGACAAAATAAAAATAATCTCTTATAACTCACCATGTTTGGAACATTTGATTCAGAAATTATAATAAAAAAATGGTTCAGGCAAGCATTTTAAAAAATCCAGGAGTGATACTGCTGAAGAAAATCTAAGTGTTACTGAAATTTTTCAGGCAGTACATTTTACTGTTCTTTTACTGTTCTTGATTTTATTTGCTGTTGTTGTTTGATATGTGCTGTTTTCTTTAAGCAAAGGGGAACGGCAATGGATTCTTTATTCTCAGTGTATCATAAAGACACGTGTCACAGTGAATTTGCCAAGCAAGTGTAGTATCTCTCCTCTGAAATAGTCCTAAGAGAGTTGAGTGCCACAGGATATTTGGAAGTGACATGCCACAAGAGACAGACCACAACTTTCAGAGAAAGTGCTGGGAGAATCATAGCTTTGTCACTCATGTCAAACATGGAAAACCACAAGGAGAGGAAAAAGTGATTGTTGTGATCTGCTAGCTATACAAGTGGAATTAACAGTGCGATTAATGAACAAAACCCTACAATGTGGTTTCATTAATTGCTTTTAATTACTTAATTTTCTGAAAAACTCCAGTTGCTCTTGGAGGTCAGAAAACCAGTGGGCTTGGCAGGTTTTGCTGTTGACTTACTGAGCCTGAGATACGCAAAGGTCACGATCCATGAAGGGATTACTTATTGCTAAACAGATAAAACTAGGATTTATTGTAAGACTGACAGTACTCTTACACAAATTCTGAAAGACTGACTTTAGTTTGAAAATGAAAATTTTCCTTTTGTCTTTCTTCAAACAGCAAGAATAACAATAGTTGAAAGCTAGTTTTCTACTAACTTAAAGAAAACTTGTGATTTGCTATTTCGATTCATGCCATTATTTAATAGCTAGGAGAAACAAACAAAATAATTATTTACTTAGGAGTTTTATCTTCATTTTTTCACCATATTTTGAGTAGCTAACAATTTGCTCAAAATATTAACTCTACCACACTGTATAAGTTGTTTAGCTCTGGCTAGAGATACTTCTTTCTACATACAAAAATGTACCTGAAAGCGTTTTTGATGAGATGCTTCACAAATTATTTTACTGTTGTAATAGAATAGCAGAATTCCAAATCTCTTTATGAACTTACATAATATGAACATGACATATCTTAAAATAAATTCCAGGCATGAGGAAGTGTGTATAGACTAAATAAATACTGGGTTTAGTTTTAGGAATTTGCAGCCATTTGTAATGGCTCCATTCATAGTAGAAAATAAAATACAGTAGGAGCGTTTTCTCTGCTCCTGAAGACAAGTGGCAGAGCATTTCTCTCTAATTGCTACCTACAGTTAAACTCTCTTCTCCCCTTAAATAGAATTACTACTGTACTGACACTTGGGAACAATATGGTTTATCCTTGGCTATCCCTCAGTCTTTTCCTAAGCAGTGTCTGGAGAGCACTAGCTGTCATGAAACAAAACTTAGAAAGTTACCAGGGAATGTTCTTGACTACTTTCCACTACACTTTCCACTTTTCTGCTTTCCACATTCAAGGTGTCCTACATTTTTGGGCAAACAGCTTGAAATACCTTTGATGTTACCAGTATTTTGAAAATGCTGGGCAGTGAAACACTCTTCTCCTTAATTATATTAGGATATTATTAGGATATTTCAGTCTGGGCACTTAAAATCACTCAGTTCTCTGAAAGCTGTTTTCATTTTAATTTTATATGTTTTAACACATATCTAAGTTTTCTCCTTGTATTGGGTCTGGCTGAGCTGATTTTCCCATAGCAGCCCTCCTGGTGCAGAGCTTTTGTGTGGGGAGTTAGAAGGGTGTTGATAACACCCACATTGTGACTGCCCCTGAGCAGGGCTCCCACAGCACCAAGGCTCTTTCTAATATTTCCTCCCACAGTGGGATGGGGGGCAGGAGCTTGGGAGGGGATGTAACCAGGACAGCTGACCCGAACTGACCAAGGGGACATTTCAGACCATATGATGTTGGCTCAACTCTAAAGCTGGTACAAAGGGTTGGGGTGGGATGGGGAGGAGGGAGCTACTCCTTGGTCCTCTGGAACAACTGCTAGGCATTTTGGAGCCCTGCTTCCCAGAAAGGGGCCAGACATCATCTAGTGATAGGAAGTAGAGAATAAATCTTTGTTTTTTTTCCTCACTTCCACATGTGGCATTACTTGGCTTTGCTTTTCATTAGACTGCCTTTTTTTTTACACACAAGGGGTTTGTTTCTATGTTATTTTCCTTCCCCCTTTTGCTCTGCAGAGGAAGGAGAGGAAAAGGGGGAAGGTGACAGAAGCTTGGTGGGAACCCGGTGCTCAGCTAGGGTTAAGCCACCACGCTCCAGAAGAAAAGTAATTTCATATTTTGTGCCTTTTCTTTCAAATCAAAACCCAAAATAGAACAGGGGAAAAAGTGGTTTTAAAATAAATTAATAAAAAGCAAATTATGAACATCAGAGAAAAGAATTCCTGCT
>NW_008619515.1:0-19789 GCF_000691845.1 Merops nubicus | reverse complement strand
GACATTAATTACTCTGCAATTCTAGGATATCCACTACTACATTGCTGTCTACACAGGGTAGCTACCCTGTTTAATGTTAGCACATGAATAGAAAAAAGAAATAATGATGATTTGCAAGTTGTTATAAAGGCCTGCCATAGAAACTTGCTAAAAATATAAGAAAATTGTTGGGTTTTTATAAGCAAGAATGGCATTTTAAAATGATAGCCCAATCATTATTAATTCTTTTGATATTTACTGTATTATCATTAATAGAAAAAAGTTCTTTTGGTATTAGTGAAGATGTCATACAAATTTCTACCGTTAATTTAACATTAATTTCTTGGAGCATTTCTAACCAATAAACCTAAGAACGCAGTACTGTATTTCAGTTTTCAGTGTATATTTTAAGTAATGGGAATAGTTTTGTTTATTTTGGAAGTAATAGGAAAACGAATAGGAAGCTGTATGGGAATAGTACTATAGCTCTAGGCTACAGAATGTCTGAGTCATGTCCTCTTTATCAGTAAAATGTTCAAAGGGTGTTGTGAAAACAATTTCCAAGTGTGCTGTTGGTTACTGTATGTCTCTTGTCCAAATACTCCATTTCTGTTTTATCTAGGTGGGCTGGTGGAGGGAGGCTATACAAGTTCCAGGAGCTTTTCTTGAATAATGATAGATGCAAAGCTTTCTTCAGGAATACAGATGTAACTTCCCAGCTATGGTTATCTTGTTATGTGTGACTAGTCTGAAGTTCTTTTTGAGGAAGGTAGGCCTCATAATCATCTCTCCTGGGATGTTTGGGATGCTTATATCAGCCTTTTACACAGGGGTGACTTACATTCAGAGAGACTTTATCAAACAGCCAGATTCCTGATGTTTTCACATTGAAAGTGATGCACTTTTGCCTTTAGGTACTCACCTTATACAGAAGAGAATTCAAGCACAGAATTTGAACGCTATCTTATATGTAAAGAAAAGAAGTTAAGACAGCTGAGAATTTTCTGTCATTTGGAAATATATCTTAAGAGTCATATGATTGTGTAAAAATAATAAAGCCCCATTTAAAAATTAATATCATTTTGCTACAGAATTTTTTGGGATATATAACAAAGATGAACATGAAAATAATAAATCCAGTCACATTCAGCACCTATTTTTTCGTTCAAAAATTAAGACATTTTCCTGAATCTACTCTGAAAGCATATAGTGAATTAGCAGTATGGGACAGGGGAAGGGGGATTGGAAGGTGAAGGTGGAAGCCCAAACCACAATATTCTGCAAGAAATAGAAAGTTCATGACATTATTAAAATCTAAGAGTGATAAATACTGTGTTGAATCACTAGCTCCAAAACAGGAAATGATGAAAAAATTCAATTCAAAGAAAAAAAGAGATGGGTGGTGCAAAAGAGTGACAACCATGGTAAAAAGAGCTGACAACAGCTCCATGGAGAAAACTGGAATTGTGAAGTAAATACCATGACTACCACACATGGCTTGTGTATACCAGTAAGAAAAATTAGGTGTTAATGAGCATTTTGTTTGGGGATAAAACATTATTGGAATCCTCATTAAGTCAAATACTTAGTAATACTAAATTTGTAAGTTATGACAGGGTATGGAGTAAAACTCTTGCCCTTAATGTGTTTTGTGTAACTCAACACAGGGAAGATTTCAGGTGCAAGGAAGCAGGGAAGATTTCAGATGCAATTATCTGACTAAAAAAATGTTGATATTACAGTTTCTGATCTGCGGTCTAATTCTATCATGTAAGTAATAGCAAAATATTGCAGCTGATGAGATTTTGAGATTTTCCTAATAAAATATCCCATCATTTCTCTTATACTGAATTTGAGGAATGGGTCAGAGGTTTCAATATTGATTCTCTTTTTTTTTTTTTTTTTTTTTTTTTTTTTTAAATTTTTTTTTTTTTTTTTTTTTTTTTATTAAATATGTTTGTATCTTATTCTTTCTTTTAGATTTGATTTTACTTGAATCTACTGTAATTTTACTGTAATAAATAGCATTGCCCTGATGAATCTATGGAAGGCAGTCAAATTGTAAAATGTACAAAACATCATTTCATGTAACAAAAAATGTGTCGCAAGCCTAAATAGTACTATCGTTCAGAATTTTCAGTTTGGTCATTAAAGCTAAAGATTACTACTGTAAAATTCTGAATCTCTGGTAACCTTTGCAGTATTGGAGGTTTAGTGTGACAACGTCCAAAACTATGGTTTGTTTTCATCACTAACTGAAAACAGCAGAAAATAGCTAGTAAGCTGTAAAATACCTACTGCCAAGTAAATTTGTACTCTTAAAGAAGAAATAAAATGTGATAGATACATTCATCTTGAAATTAAGATAACTAAACATAGACATCTAAAAGTAGGTGTGAATATCTGAACTAAGGATCTAATGTTCTATTTAAGTTAATTGACTGCAATCTTAGGATACAGTTGTCTAACTTTAGATATCCATACTCTTTGAGGTCATGTGGAGGACTCAAGAAACTTCTAAGGACCTGGCATTTATAAAACAGGACTTAATTTTTAGTAGGAGAGCTGAAGACTAGTAGGTACCTCACAACACCTAAACGTACTACTAAAAACTTATATTTACTCAATTAATCCTAGCCAGAGTCAATATTACCAATGTCACCTGGAGAGAAATTCTACTCACTGCAAATTAAACACTGAGGACCCCACTCCATACAAGCATCTAGAGTCATCTGAAACACCCAAAGGTATCTCAGAAGTCTTGATGGAGTTGACAGAGATGACATATAACCTATGAGATATTCAGGCTCTTCTGGAGTGGCAAATGGAAGGCTGGCTAAGCATCCTAACACTTCCCAAACGGCACTAGATTAGTGTATGTATGTTGAGAAAATAATATACCTCCTGCTGTCTGGTCAGTTGGATCATGTTCTAAGCTGTTTGGACTCTTTTCACAAGCTGCTCGGTGACGTTAGTGAAATATACAGACTTACTGCCGTCTCACACACTCTAACTTCTGCCACCTACCTGCCTGAAGCTACTCGAGATATATACATGGTTTGTTTCCTTTAATAAGAGTAATATGAGACTTATCAATTTATCATCTGCTTTAGCCTCAGTCATAAACCTTCATTAATCTTTTCCAAATATATGGTTTTCAACATTCAGTTTAACTTTGCTGTGTCCTGTACAGAACTTAATTGTCTTCTCAGATGCACTTGCAGAACGTGTAAAATGTTCATTTGGAAAGAAACAGAAAAATAGTGGAAATGACCCTGCCTGGTCTAACATGTTATAAACAGATCTTAATTTTTACCGAACAGCACAGGCAAATTCCCTCAAGGATAGAAAGGGCAAGGAAGACAGAAAACACAACCTTTGAAACCAACTTGTTTATAGCCCAAGAGAGAAAACCAGTGACTTAACATACTTAACACAGTTTGTGCTTGCAAACTGTTAAGACCTTTTTGAGCCAAGATCTATCATCCTTAGGAAACCCAACTGCATTTTCACATAAATCATGTGGGGTTTTTATTTTTCTTTCTTTTTTATCTTTCTTTGTCCTTTATAAAACAATAGAATCTGAACATATTCTGGATCTACAGCCATACAGTATTTTATCTGAAAATATTGAGGGTGCTTCTTAGATATTACAGGCTCATTGGAATTTCTGACCCACTTGCCACAGTACAGCACAGCCACCTATTTGAGAAGCACTAGTAACCAGTGACAAGAATTGGTGTGACTTTTGAGAATTTTATGGCTGCTTTCCTCTAATTGCTGAATTAATAGAATCTATTTTTCCTCAGCTCTCACTGTAGAAGCAGCTGTGGGTCTCAGAATACCCAGAAATCTAGTTTACTGAAGCTTTTCCAGGGAGCTGAGCTGTTCCCAGGGGATATATAAATCACAAACATTTTAAAACAGAGTCGAGAGCCTGCAACTTGAAAACTGGGTATCCTATTATTTACTTTTTTCCCAGAGCACAAGTCAGAGAGCTTTAAGATTGCCTTTTTAATTAGGATTTCAGAAACTGACTGAGCAAGGAGACAGAAAACAGAGGAGCCAGTTGGCTCTGGGAAGCTTTGGAGTTACTAATCTGAAGACATTTAGGTAATGAGGAACTGCACCAATATAAACTATGGCAGTTGAACAGCTAGGCAACTTATAAAAGCAAAGTCAATAACTACTTCAGAAATCCTTGAAAATGAAAAATTCCCATTAAATAAAAATTTATTTGAGTTAAAAGCCCCAAGACACAGTGTTTTGGTTTGGTTTGGTTTGGTTTGGTTTTTTTCATTAATATAACTCTACTAAAATACATTTGGCAATTTCATCCATATTTCCAGGTTTACATTTAAGTCATGCTTACCTGTGATTATGCTAGGAAGAGTGTACCTTGTTATAAAACTTTTAACTTAAACATACTAACATGTACTTTTCTTAAATTTTTAACAACTTCTACATATAATTTTAAATACAAGGATTGAATTAGACTTTATTACCATTACTGTTAAAAAGATGAGATCTTTGTCCAGCTGCCATTCACCTTCATATGTGACAAAATATACAGCAAAAATGCTACATCAAATTATTTGCTGGCAAGAACAGAATTCTGCTAGCTTATTTTGTCAAAGGACAGTGCATGAAGCATTATAAATACACCTAAAGCTGTGCTGATACTATGACTTTCTCATATACTATTGTGTTTTGAAGGTATTTAAATAAAATCTTAGAGAAGACAAGAGCTGACATGGCCATGTCACTCTGTCCTCTGATGTCACCATATTCTTTTCTTGACCTCACTTACTTACAGTGAAAATGATTTTGCCAGACAATCATTTTGCACCTGGAGAAAAAATAATCTGTTTTGAAAGACAAATAGCTTGAAAATCGTGTGATAAAGTTTTCTTAAAAAGATATATAATTTCTTGTCTTAATTAGTAACACAAATCATAGTACATATCTGTGAAACAATTATCTTCAAAACAGAGATCACAAAACAAATTATAAACTATCAAACAACCTCTGGAGATTTTTAAATGAAAATTGAAGAGTGGAGATAATTCTATCTGTTTTAGCAATCTAAAAGTTAGACCAGACTAATCTGCCTAAATCTATAAAATAATCACAAATGATAAATAGAATTTCTAATAAAAATAATGTATCCAATCCTGAGAAGAAAATGTCTAAAATATGCTGAAGCACCTTACACCCATACTTTTTTTCTTTCTAATGACTAGGAAACAAGCCTGTATGACTACAGCAGACACTTAACAATTTGGGTTGTTAAAGATAGATGAAACAAATCCTATGATTCATCAAAAATACTTTCAAACCTTTTTTTCAGTAAAAATAATTTGGAGTGCCCAAAAGAAACTATGAGTTTTGAGAAAATGAGGCTGGAGTACCTCCCGTGTGAGGACAGGCTGAGAGAGTTGGGTTTTTCAGCCCAGAGGAGAGAAGGTTCTGGGGAGACTTTATTGTGACCTTCCAGTATCTAAAGGGTGTCTACACGGTCCCTTCCAATCCAAACCATTCAAGGAAACCATTAATTGATTTCTTCTCTTGACTCAGCAGGCAGCCATTAGAAAGTAATTTTAACCTATTGTTTAATATACAGTATGGAGGTAATTTGGATCATACAGTCCATTATCAGTGAAATGCAAACAAAAATTCACAGTACATGACACAGTGAGCATATTCATGTATGAAAACTTAAATGAGTGAAGTGATTGTGATGAAAGTCATTAAAGCGTTGAAACCAGTAGGTTTGCAAGAAAATATTCACAATACAGTCTGCTTCCATTTAATATGTTTGCTGCAGAAAGAGGCACTCCCATTCTGTTCTTCTGCTCTCAGTTACATGCTCTCAGTGCCTTTACTGTTGTGGATTTGAGTATTTGGACGGCCTTGAGAGGAGCAAGAGGATATTGATTTGCTTGATAAGTAACTATGTTTTTCGCAGTATGTGTCTTGGGATAGATTCCTTGATTGATCACCATTCAACCTCACAGTTGCTGAGAAAATAGAGGGAGTGTGCAATGAAGGAAGAGGTGGAAGGAAACCACTCCTTTTCCTGGTAGTCTACACTTATACTAGGTTAATTAATGACATAACTATTTCTGAAGTTCATATTTCAAATCCTGTTCCTTGCATATCTTCATTTTATGTGATACTTTTAGAACACAAGTGTCTCAAATTTTAGCATATTAAGTGTTGAGCAGTCTCGGTAGGATGGAGGAAAAAGCTAAAAAGAAGTTAAAAAGTAAGTAAGTTAGTATTCTGGAGACAGACAGTGGTTGATTGGGAGAGATTAATGGAAAAAGTTGCAGTATGTCCACTAGCTGAGCCTTTCAAAGGGAGGCCTTTTGCACTGTCATAGTGATGATTAATTTAGGCAGATATGACAAGGGTGGGAAGGAAAAAATGGGAAAATGCCAGCATCATAGGGGACTGAGGGAACTTATTGTTTTTAACAAGGGCTAACAAAGAAGTGAGAAGCACCTAGGAGACAGCTGATGACAAACCCAGATTACCCAGCAGCTGAGCATGTGGGTTGACAGGGAAAGCAGGTCCACAAGATACTGAAGCAAGTGCTACTGCACAGTAAAAAGAATGCATTTGGGGGTTACTTGAGGACCAGCTAATAATAAACAAAGGCTTCCTGAGCCTTTGGAGGATTTTCATGGGAGCAGCATGAAACTTGATGCATTTGGAAGGCTCTCCGTAGCTTTGAGTTTTAAAGGGCTTTGTACACCAATCTTGTACTAAAAAAGTGTGACCTAAATCATGCAATTGTACAGCTTTCTGTAGTCCTTAGGAGTTTCATAAAGTAACATCTTTGAGTACTAAACATCAGAAGTGTCTATATGCTCTGTTATTATTTAGCTCAAAATTTTATGTCCACCCTGTTAAATGTTCATATGAATATAAAAAGACTTCAGATTTCCAGTCCCAACTTGGTAAGTAAAAAGAATTATTTAATCTGTCATGTTATTGGTAGATATGAAGTTTGCACAGTTGTAGCTGGTGGTTTTTAGCCAAATCCTGTTATGTTGAGAGCAAAAGTATAATGCTTTTAATGTTAGGACAGATTTTAATTTTCTAATGGAAAACAACTAAAAGTAGTGTGACATCAAAGCTTCTCAGTGATTAGATAACATATTGCCTAACCAGATAATTCATGTCAGGCAGTGTCAGGCAGATTTTAAAGGCTAAAGCATGCAAGCCATAGTGATTCAAACATTAGATGTCCTGCCATTTAGGAAAATACAGTGTCTGAAGCACTTGAAGGTAAGATCACAACTTTTCAAGAAAAGAGAAACACTTTTCTTATTTCAGATGTACCAGAAGATTATTTTTTTTTTAATAATAACTACTTCCCAATTCTAAGTTACTCACATAGAGACAAGATAGAAAATTACAGAGTAAGCCCTCAAAGACCAAGTGTGGATACAGTTTTTGTGGATGAGGCCGTCAACTGTTTTCTTCATGATAGAAGAGGAATATATAAGCCAGTTGAAGTACAGACTTTGGTAAGACTGAAGGATAGGCAAGATTATTTTGGACTAGTTTTGGAAACGTTGCTTGAAATCACTGACAAGTTTGAAGTATATTTACTGCTATAAGTAATAACATAATTTGATTCTTGAAATTTGGAAGAGGGCCCTTTCACGCTAGAGATGAGTTCTACATCAGAAAATAATTTATTTAATAGTTAATTGAAATAATTACTTCTTCCTGAAGTTTTCCTGCTATCATCAGACCTTAAAACCAAGGAAGGTAGATTTCACCATAACTGCTCTTATGAGGAAGCATTTTCTGGCACATTTTCTGCAGGGGAAGACACTAGTGAGTTAGATATCCAGTCTTTTGCCAACGTGGCTTTGTTTTGTTTTGTTTCGTTTGTTTCTTTGTTTGGGTTTTTTTGTTCATTTGTTTTTGTTTTTGGTTTGGTTTTTTTTTCCGCTGCTTCTGATACTGTTGTGACTATGTATGCTGGCTTTTTATTCACAGCAAATTTCAGTTGCAGGTTGTGGCACTGTACACTATTCCCTTTTAGTACATTTTTTCAGACAGTTTTGGAGCGTGAATTAATACATGTTATTTTTAAAAAATCTACCATGACATCTGAAACATTTGTTTATAGTCTTAGTGACTTGGCATCCCCTGCTTTTCGGGAGGATTAAATTACTTGCATAGATTATTTTCCAGTATTTTAGTAGAAAAAAAGAAATGTTTCATTCTTCAAGCTTTAAATAATCTTTCACCACAGAGTTTTCATTATCCATACAATCCTTCCTTCTTTCTAAAACACACTGCATCACAAGAATTACTGATTACTTGAGAGGAAAAAGTGTGCAAATTTATGCAATATATTTACTACAATTAAAAAATCTTAGTTATTAGATTGTTGAAATTAAGGGATACTACGCTAAAGAAATTCAGATCTGATATTTTTATCTTTGATTTTAATAATAAGACATCTATTGCATATCTTATTTGCATATTATATTGAATATAATTACATACTTTGTTACATATCTTGTATATATATTAGACATGGCCCATCCTTAATGGTGAAGACTGTCAACTTTTTCCTTTCACTACAAGTCTCAGTCTTTTTTTTCTTTCGTTCCTCATTAATAATCTTAATTTAGACTTCTCTGAAGAGAAGGCATTCACTTTTACTACTCCATTAGCCTAATTTGTAAAATGATCTCCTACCAAATCTCTAGTTATGAATATCACACTCTGAATTTAAGTTTCTTTTAAATATGTAGCTATTCAGTCATCCATTTAATGATGCACAATTGCCTACATTGCCAACTTAGAATCTGAAATCTCTATTTAAAGGGTTTTCTAGGTTTTTATTTTTAATATATTTACTTTGTATGGCATGCTGTGATAACTTAATTGAATAGGCTAAATAATCTGTGCAGTAATATACTGTGTAAAACAAAAGTGTCACAGCAAAATGTTTTTTTAAATGACGGGCAGTAACTCTATCAAAATAATTTATGCCTAGAGTCATAAAGGGAAATATTACCAAAGGCAAATCACATTACCTTTCTCTGAATATAAAGGAATAGTTTGCATGCAGCTAGGAAGATATTCCCTAAAGTACCAAAGATACTGAAACTACAGAGAGAAACATCAAAGACATTAGAAGTAATTTTTATTTCGATATAGAAGCTGAAGGAAAGAGTAATAGTCAAGTTTTCCAATACCACCTTCATCTTTCACATAATAAATAAACCATTCTTCTCTTTTGAGAAGCACACTCAGGAGAGATGAAAGCTTAAATAAAACATCTACAAAATTATCTTTTTTTTTGTATAAAAATCAGCCTATAAAAAGAATGTGCATGTGTTTTGTTCCTAATGCATTATGTAGATTTGAATATTAGAGATTGTTACTGAGCTATAAAGTAGAATTAAAAGTAGTGTTATCAATAATGAGAGGAAATAATTGGATGGGTTGACCTCAGAGCCTAGACTTAAGAATTAAAAAATAAGATAACAAATAAAATAACAAGAATTAGTATTAATTATGAGAAAGTTTTTCTTAAATGGGATCTAAATATCCTAATTTTTTTTCATATTAATCTGATAAATCTGAATTAATTTTAATTTTGATATAGTGAGTCTCTCAGTAGGAGGAATGAGTGTTCTCTTATTTGTTTGAACATCCACTAGATAGGATGGTCTTTCTGACTATTTTCATGGTTATTATGAAGCATGAACAATCTGCTTGGCAGTAGATTTGATATAAAAACATGTTCTGTCATTTGAAGTCTTTTAATTGACCCAAAACTGTTCTTTTAAAGGGCAAAACAAATAAAGGTCTTGTTTAAAAGTTTTTTTTCATCCAAAATGCAAGCATAGGCAGGAGAAACTGCTGATTACTAAATTAATTTGTCTAATTAACTTGAATTTCAGGGTGGGATGGGGATCCAGCCAGAGAATCCTGAGACTCAGTATGATCTTATATGTTCTTACAGAATGGTCTGTCTGGGTATACATTTCAGAACAGGTATACCATATCCCTGACCTCAGTGGTGGAAGTTTCCCTGCTATGCCTAAATTTTGCAAATGGCAGCCCACAGATATAATTCAAATACTGTAAGCATGTAAATTCAATTTTTAAGCATGGCCAGAGTGCAACCTCTACAACATGCATGCACTTTATTACAGTATGTGCAACATGGGAAGTTCTCAGAGACAGCAAGTCCATTTGGGTCAAAAAAATTAAGTCATTTTTATATTACAGAGACATAAAAGGGCATTGAACACTATGATGTCAAGCAGAAAATACATGTGTTTAATTTCTTTTTTTTAGAATCTGGGACAGACAATAGATTATGATATTTTCTATTCTCTCAGACCATTTTTTGTGTTTCCAGTTTTTTTCCTGTACTTGCAGTTGCTGACCATCCTGGGTGTGGCTCGGTTAATCTTCACCAGATTCTGGGAGGGGGCCACAGCCAGGTTAGACAACTGAACCAGACAAGGGGTTACTCAATACCGGGATGTGAGTGAGTGGCCACATGGTGCTCAGCTCCTGGCGAGGTCTAAACCAGGACACCTTCAGTTACAGACTCTTACTTTCTCAGGATGTTATCTCCTTTTTCCAGACTATTTTTCCACCTTATCAGAGGATAAGTTGCCTTTATTGTTGTTTCTTTTTATTCTTATTAATATATTATATCAATTACTTTATACTTATTCCCAGTATGTCTCCAGTTTCTAAATACTCATCTGTACTTCAGAGACAAGAGCTGCAGTTTTCAAGGATGGTTCTAGTTCACAGGCCTAGGCCATAGGCTGGCAGTCATTTTCTCTGTTAGTATTTCAGCAGACATTTTCTTCTACTTGGTAACTTTTTGCTTCCAACAAGATCACCTTTCTGGCTGCTCACATCCGTAGCTTAAAATTCTTTGGTTGAATTATACTGAATAGAGAAACCTGTTGACTCTTACCACCTGTACAGAAGTACAGAGGACTTGTGCACAGCTGACAAATAAATCTGTAGGAGGATATGTGACTTTATATTATTTCTGTTCTGAATAGGAGGCTGACTTGCAAAGCCTTAAGCTTCTCTTGACACTCAGCAAAGGAGTAAAAGTGTGCTGGCTTGAAACAGAAAGCAAAGAAAGTTGCGTAACTTTATGTCACTCTCATTTAAGTAGTTTTGAAGAAGAATCCTGACTCAGAAACACAATCTACTCCAGAGAAAAGCCTTTATCAGGAGGCAAGAATTTGCTTAATTCATTGTAAATTATATTCCTTTCCCACTGTGCTTAGGTCAGCGCAGGCTGTGCCCAAACTCCACTGTTTTACTGTCCAAGGATAGAGGCAAAAACTCTTCTGTAAGGTCCTCAGTCCTCACTTCCAAATACTAAAGCAAACACATTTCAACACCCAGAAGGATCAAAGCCCAATCAAGACCCTCTAGACCCCAGCTGCCTTTCCTTCCAAGCCATGGCCCTGGTACCAGGGCAGGGACATCCAAGAAGCAGCCTGGGCCCCCAGGCCCCTGGTGCTGGATGCATGTCCATCCCCAGGGCAGACATATGATAGAGGGGAGCCACCAGGCTGGTAGCAGCCAGTGTGTGTCCCTGGGGCAATGCCCATGGCTGATGGCTGCCGTTGTAGCCTGAGGGCTTCTCTTCCTGGGACAAAGTTCTGCTGGGCAGGACGCTCTGGCAAGCCCCCAGGGGGGTCACCTCAAGACCACTGCCTGTTCTGACAGTCCCCTCTGTAGAGGTGGCAGCACCCACTGGCCTCAGCTCTGCCTGGTCCTGGGCCAGCTGCAGGTGTTGAGTAGTGGGAAGGGGACGGCTAGTGATGCAGAGGAAGGGGAGGAAGGCAGCAAGCATATCAACTCACTTGTCCTCATCTGGCCCATGGTTCCTGCATTGTTACTTTCCAGCGAGTCGCCTTGCCACGTCCTGTGGCAGAGATGGGCAGTGCCCTTGTCCTGCCTCTGTGGCTGTTCTCACAGGACAAAGCTGTGCAGGTGCCCCCCTCTGCTGACAGGCTGGGAGCAGCGGGGACACAGGCTGTTTCTCCTCCCTCTATGTTCCTCCCACACAGTGAAGAAGCTGTAAGTCAGCGTACTCCATGGGTAAGTCTGCCTGGCAGTTCAGACTGGGAGGGTCAGTGTTCATGATGGGGCGATGCTCCAGGAGCAGTTGCAGAAACACTGCTCCTGAGCTTGGGCGAGGTGCCCTGATTGCTGCCTCTCACAGAACTCCTTCTCTGCCCCTTTCTTGTGCACAGGCCACCAAATGGAGTGGAGTGAGCCTGGGTGACCCAGCTGTCCCCCATCAAGCTCCTTGTGAAAGAGCTGAGCCACCACAAAGATGTGTGTCCCTTCTGTCTCCACTCTGCTACTAGATGCTTCCTCAGCCCAGCACCAGGTGTATTACTTCTCACTTTCTTTTTCCCCTTCACCCAGGTAATAGCCCTATACACCAGCAGACTGGAGAGGTTGGCTGAAAGCCAGGCAAAGGTGAGGACTGCTGGAGCTGATTTTGCAGGAGGTCCCTGTGTCCCAGCCTCCCCCAGCACCGATATACTTCTGGGCACATCCCGAGTTGCTGGCTACAGCAAAGCCTTTTGATCGTCTCCACCTGTCACACATCACCAGGAGCTAATGCAGCTTCCATGGGCCCTTTCTGCTGTGGGGCTCCTGGGTGAGCTCAGCACGTTTCTTGCAGACTGGCATAGGGCAGTGACCATCACAAGCCCTCTCTGTCAGCAAAGGTGGACATGGCCACTTGGTAGGTAGGTTTGCAGAAGATGGGCAGGATGGCTCTTCTCTCCTCTTGCAGGTTAGCACTTGTACTGCACAGGCTGCTCCTGCCCTATCTGTAGGGTATATTGTATCCCATTACTCTGCAACAGGAGAGAGCTGAGCCCCCGGGGGCCCCTGGTTGCCAAATGGCATCTCTCCCTTGTGCTCACCTGTGAGGGGGAAAGTGTTGAGAGGGTCCAGGAGCACTTGTCTGGTGTTCTTCATTAAGGTGTTTTGCTCTGTATTCCTTGGCAGCAGGTGAGACACAGAGGAGGAGAAGAGGGCTGCACTGACCCTTTGCACAGTGAAAGACTTGGACCTCTGCAGATGCACCTGGGCAAGAGGGGTCTGGTGGCATGGTGCAGGGTTCTTTGTGGCTAGCCCTTGTCAGCTTTCTGCAGATGGGACAGCAGCCTGCCCCAACCCGTACAGGTAAGCAAGCCTGGCCAGGGAGTCTCCATCCTTCTGGCTTCTTCTGAGAGCTTCTGTCTTCATAGAGGGATCCCAGGTGGGACTTGGGATCAAAGCCAGTTCCTCATTGTGTCAACTACATGCAGCCACCCCTCTATCCTTCCCTAGTGAAAGCAGAATCATCCATACTTGCT
The DNA here is from genome assembly GCF_000691845.1 of Merops nubicus. Taxonomy (NCBI): domain Eukaryota; kingdom Metazoa; phylum Chordata; class Aves; order Coraciiformes; family Meropidae; genus Merops; species Merops nubicus. The sequence continues at coordinate 6,401 of NW_008619515.1, read as the reverse complement.
CCTGTCTTTGAGGCAGGTGCACCTGCTCCAGGGCCTGTATTCAGCCAAGCATCTGTCCTCCTGTGTCTTATGTAGGACCTGCTGGACTACTTGGAAGAACAGAGGCCCTCCACAGGGGGGATATTCTGCCTTGCAGCCAGGGAACATGGCTCAAGAGAGCTAAGGGAGGCCCTTGACAGTGGCATGGAAGTAAACCTGCAAAGAGAGCCTGTACATCTGCTGGCTGTCACCTTGAAGGTGAATTCTCCTGACCTGGATCCTGGCAGCTCCCAGCTCTCTCAGTGTTGATGGGTACCTGCAAAAGAAGGGAGCTAAAACTCATCCTCCTGCTCATGAGACATTGTTGGGGATGTTGCTTGTGCTTCCAGCAGGAGTGTCCAAAGCCTGACCTGGAGCCCTTTGCATTGTAGGACTTCCTCCAAAACATCCTATTCCAACTGCTCAGTTTAGAGCTCTACAAGGATTGGATGAGTGCCCTGTAGCAGAGACGGCAGGAGAAGTTGACAGGACTGAGAGAGCAAGTGTGATGAGCAGCCTGCTTGCTCCAAAGGGACTGGCAGAGCCCATGCACTTGCAGAGACAAAATGATGGCCTCCTTGAAAAAGCCATGTTTACTGCTTGCCAGCTCTTGCTGCTGTGGGCTTGGATTTGGGGGGAACGTGGCACAGAAAAACATTTCTTGGAGCACATCCTGAAGGCATTGGAGGTTTCTCCAGGAGGGAACTCTTGCCAGAAGGGCAGGGAGGGAGGTGGCAGTATCTCAGTGAAGGCAGTTCACCTGCTGCAGACCTGACATGGCCAGGAAGACTTCCCTTGGGTGGGCTTCCATTGAGATCAGCGTGGGAGACAAGTGTTGACAACATCTACTTAATTAGTGTTGTGATCTTGTTCTCTCAGGGTGGCCAACAAGTTGCCCTGTGAAAACCTCCTCCTGAAGTACTTGGTCTGCTACTTAATATAATGAAAAATTCTGCAACCAACAGGATGACTGCCGGCAACCTGGCCATCTGTGTGGGACCAAATCTCCTCAGCCCTGCTGAGGAGCACATGCTCCTCCTGGAAGTTGTAGGGAAGGTACACTATTGACCAACTGGCTACAGCATTCTGGGCCCACCCATGCTTTGCTGTTCTGATGTACCTGGCTGCCTCCTCTCTTGAACAAGAACTCATGGGGTAGCTGCCAGGAAAAGCAATTGCACAGCTGCAGCTTTCTACACAAAAGTGAGGGCCAGGAGTGGGAAAAGCTGATCCATTTTCAGACACCTGGGTTGAACCCAACAGTTTGATGTGTGCAGATGATGGACCTGATGCAGTTCCTCATTGAGAACAGTGAAGAACTCTGTGGAAAGAAGATAGCTGGACTTTCCAGCTGACCAGATGAGGAGCCACTAGCACCAGTAGTTGAAGCAGAAACAGCAGAGATATGTCAGGTCCACAAATGCTGTGGCAACATCCCTCATGCATGAGCCCATAGTTCCTATTTTAAAGCTGAAATGTATAGGATTTTCTCCTCACCTGGCACAGAAGTCCTATGTGTTTAAGTCTTTCCTAAAGGACTTCCTTTTTGCTGTGGACTCATACACTGTGAGGGGGAAAGCAAGGTCATCTGTCAGCCTGCAGCTCTGCCAAAGTTGAGAGAAAGGTGATGCAGGTTGGCCTTCACATTTTGTGCAATGATTTTGTTAGCATTTGCTCAGCTGGGCTGTTCTGTCAGTAGCTGTTACCTTCAGAAAAGTTGAACTGAGGTCTTCCTTCATCAGAGCTTTATCAAGTATATTTTGGGGTGGTGGACTTTGTGAAATGTAGGCAATGCAAACCAAACCAAGTGATCTGTCAAACTAGCCGTTTGACAAACTAGTTCACTCTTCCAGGTAAGTACTTGCCACCTGTTCACTTCTGCATGTCCATTGTAGGCTCCTGTGCAGAATTTTTGCATGATAAATGTCTCGCTAGATATAAGAGAAGCACAATTTTTTTTTGGTTTTTTTTCTTTTGGCATACCCTAAAGAGTGAGGACTCCAAGAAATGATGTACAACATGACTACTTTAACCTGTGGCAGTTAGCCAGTCGTATTCCAGGCTTACTGCTGTGCTTCCATGCCATGCAAGAGAAACAAAAAAAGCTACTAATTTCTTCTATTGTGACATAACTACTGTGGGTTAAATATAAGCTATACAGAACACTAAAATGCCTATTGATTCCAAAACAGAGCTTGTCCGAGCAGTAAAATACAGTGCTAGTTATTGAACCATCCATACAAAAAATAGTTTCTACTGTAAGACTACTCTCTTTAAAGTTTTAGTCTTTTTTAAAATGTAAAGAACAGGCAAAGAAAAAGTCAGCTGATACTACTCAAGGTTCTCCTGGAAAATCTTCCGTCTTGAAAAGCAGACACATAAGCATTTGCCACCAGACAGATATTGACCATCAATCATCAATGTACATAAATCCTTTGTGACAATACCAACATATTAGAGTCATTATTACACTTCAAGGACTTCATCTTGAAACTGTTAGCATACTGCATAAATTAGTCCATATTTCAAGTAACTAGTGCCCTGTAACTAGTATGCCCTGTTCTCCTGTACAAATTGGATTAACTTTTTTTTTTTTTTTCCCCCCACAATATTATTGGAAAGGTATTCTGGGAAAAAAAAAAAAAAAATATGGGCTTATATTGATTCAGAGTTCACAAATAAATGTACTAGGATGCTTTCAGTATTCTTGGCTTCCATGATAATCTTACACTTTCTTTAGGGCAAGGCTGCCAGTTTTGTCATTGAACTGTGCCTGTACTACAATGTTCATTGTAATTGCAAGATCTTGAGAAATAAATGACAGCTGTATCAGCAGATCAACAAACTGCTCCTCCAACAGCTTCCTGGGCAATTCTGTTGATATACCAAATTTAAACAGAAAGAACTCACGTTCAGTCCTAGCTATAGAGGCAAGCTGCTGCTGACAGTTTAGTTACAGAACAGGAATGTGAGAGGCATTAATTTTAACCTTGGCACCTCAAGACCTAAGTACAGACTTTTTTTTTGTGGGGACCCTTGACAGAATATTATTTTTATCCTAATAAAGATCCTGTAGACCTAGGTATGCTTATTTTAAAAGAGACTCCATTTTTAAATAAACAAAACTAATAGCTTACTTGTCTTTCTCTCTTTTTTGTTTTCCTAGTTCTCTAATGCAAACAAAACACCAAACTAAATCTGCAGGTGTTTTATTTGGGATTGAAAGAGTATGATACACCATATCCATGAGGACCAATAGTCCAATTATTTCTTTAAAATGGAAAAGTAAAGGAATCTTTGTTATGAGAAGTGTCTAGTCTTGACTCAGCTACTCTGAATAATTTTTTTCTTATTTACAAACTGTCATCTGCATTGTTCTTGCAGACTTATCTTAATAATATAAAGGTAAAGAGGCTGGCTGTACTATGTGCCCTTATATCACAGTACTTATTCATCCAGACTGAGGAACTAAGCAAAGTGCAAAAAACTATCTCCCAGCTCATACTTCTTGCTTTCTTACTTCAGAAATCATGATATGCAGTGAAGTGAAGGGAAGGTGCTGCTGTAAGCCTGAATTTGCCCTGTGACTGAGCTGAGACAATCAAAGCTAAGAGTTCAGAAGTGCCTCATATCCACCAGTAAAGATCTGCATGTAGATAACTTTGAAGCTCATACTAATGACCTTGAAATAGAAATTGCTTAAAAGACAGTAGACATGCATAATGCTCCCTAACCTGCTGTGCTGCACAGTGTTTTCTATGCCTTACAGCTTGGTTCAGAGAGAATGGGTTTGTGTCAGTTATTTGGTATAAATCCGAAGCTGCCACTACAGATGCAGAAAAAGGATTTATAATATGATTCACAGACTGGATCTATCAAACACAAACTGAACTGGGGATTGACTTTCAATACTGATTAATATAGAAAAAAAATTATTTCATGCATAGGTAGAACAAAACAAAATAGAAAAAAACAAAAAAAAAGTATCAAAGAAGAGAGGGAGAACTAACTTATTTTCTGAAAGATTTGAAACTAAAGAAGTGGTGGCAGCAATGGCAGATATACGAGATTATGGAAGAGTTGCTATGATCTGGGCTTCTACAAAAACATCTCCCTTTGAGCATTACATTTATATGCATGAGAACTCTTTTATTTTCGGTAGGCAGGTGTCTAAGAGAACATTTCTATAATTTCTAAGAACATGAATCCTGGAACTGATTCAAAGTGGAACCTTTTACATTAGTAGTATTATGACATGCCAGTAAAATCAATAGAAAATGTGAGTTTTATAAATATAGGTGTTACTATGAATATATTTGAACGAGATCCCGATACTAAGCGGGCTATGCAAAATAAATGTGTTGCACATATAAATGAAGCAGAAAACTGTCACCAGTTCAACCATCTTCTCCACAAACTTTGCTTTTCATACAGATCAATTTACAACACACATAATGAGATATTTCGCTATTAATTGTTAATTTCCAAAGCTGTCAATTCTATAGTTGTTGAAAGCTGATATCTCACTGTAACTATATATGAGGAAAACTGCTGTACTTGACTCATCAAAATGGCAGACAACTTATCTACTGGTTTTCTACATTATTTGTTACTGCTGTAAGGAAACAGTTCTGAGAAATGACTGATGAGTAACAGAAACTTTGTACAGGAAAATTCATGATGATATACTTAGGCACTAGGAGGAGATGTAATAGAAAGTAGGACATTTCTGTTTTCAGCTGAGCTGTAGTATTTGTCAGCATTATGTGAATACACCCCATCTCATGTGAATACTTTAAAGGTAAATTGCAGAGAGATCTGTGAAAAATCCCTCACACACAAACAGAACAAACAGATAAACACTGACTTTGTAGTTAAATTGTTAGTGCTAGGCATCTGAGTTAACATTTGACTGTTCTGAGGACTGAGGATTACTTTTAGTCATTTGATACATGTGCAACCTTTTCTGTCACTAATAACGGATATATTAAAAGTAGTATATAAAAAAAAAGGCAAGAAAAGGAGTTTTGATCAATAAAAAAGCCTTTTGATGATACAGGGACATGTGCAGCAATAGTAGTTTATCCTCCCTTCACATTAGAGCGGAGATACCCTGCAGGTCATTAAGTTGGATCACTAATGAAGACTTTACAACTAACTTTGGAAGAGTTGAAATTTAGAGATTAATGCATCTTCTCTGTCCACAGCTGATCTACTGAAGCTATTGTTAATTCTTGGCTGACCTCAATCAGGTGCCTCCCACATAGTTTTGTTTTGTGTTTTTTTTTTTTCTTTGAAACTGCAGGCTTCAATTTTTTCAGGAAGATTTTTCTTTATCAATTGTAGAATCATAGAATGTCTGGGCTGGAAGGGACCTTCAAAGGTCATCTTGTCCAACTCCATTGCCATAAGCAGGGACATCTCCAACTAGATCAAGCTACTCAAAGCTTCATCTAGCCTGACCTTGAATGTCTCCAGGGATGGGGCCTCCACCACTTGTCTGGGCAACCTATTCCAGTGGTCTAAATTCTTCCAGAATTTTGTGTTATCATTTTTTTTCTGATATGCATGCAAACAATATATAGTCTTAAGTCCAACTTTGCAACACTGAGGTTAAGAAAATGCAGCTATTTTGCCTCACAGGTGATTACATATTTAACAGTGCTTACATATCAAATATACCCTGGTGTTGCCTGTTGGCAACATGTTGACAAACCAGAATATCTGATATTCCTTTCCCTTTTCCAGATCATACTTTTTAATGTTACTCTGTAACTTGATAGAATCATAGAGTCATTTAGCTTGGAAAAGACCTATAACATCATACAGTCCAACTATAATCTTAACACTGCAAAGTCTAACATTAAACAATGTCACTAAGCACCGCATCTATGTGTCATTTAGATACCTCCAGGAATGGGGACTCAACCACTTCCCCAGGCAGCCTGTTTCAATGCTTGAAAACCCTTTAGTGAAGAAAAATTGTCCTAATGTCCAACGTAAACCTCATCTGGTGCAACGTGAGGCCATTTCCTCTTGTCTTGTTACTTGGAGGAAGACAGTGATCCCCACCTTGCTACAACCTCGTTTCAGGTAATTGTAGACAGTGATAAGGTCTCCCCTGAGCTTCCTTTTCTCCAGGCTAAATAACCCCAATTCCCTCAGCTTTTCTTCACAGGACTCATTCTCCAGACCCTTCACCAGCTCCATTGCTCTTCTATGAAAAAAAAAGTCTATGTTTGCCAAGTTAAAACCAAGGAAATAAACAAAAACTTTTACCATTTTCCTTATATCTTTTGCAGCCTCATGAAAGTTGTGTGATTGCTTTTTGTTGGCATGCAGGATGCAAGAAAGTGTTACACATTGTTGTGGTTTGAGGCTTG
>NW_008619514.1:2782-4673 GCF_000691845.1 Merops nubicus | reverse complement strand
CAGCCTGGAGCTGCAGGGGGTTGTGACCCACACCGTGCACACCAAGATCTCCCACTCCGCCGCGGGCTGGGCTGACTCTGCAGCAGCTCCCCTCAGCTACGGGCTGATTTTATTCACAACCTCCAAACCAAATCCCATCTCAAGACCTGATTTTGTGCCACCCCAGGTTCCAGTGACTCAATCTCATGGTGTCTCTGTTGGCCAAGTCCCAGCCAGGTGTCCCCGGGCACTCACGGAGGAGTCGGTGGGCAGGTCCGTGTCCCACTTGCGGCCTTTGAAGTCCCCTCCCCTGTTCCAGCGGAAGGAACTCATGCATCCTCCCTGGGACAGCTCTGCAAACAACATGGCTTCAGTCACCACGGGGCAAAAGCCAAGCAAAGTGGCATTCTGTGGAACTTTCAGGAGATTCTTACATATTTTCCAGTGTAGAAAATAGGAAGAGTCTGGATAATAAAATGTTTGTAAAGGTTTTCATCTGGGCAGGTGAATTTACAGGATGTTTTTTGTTTCTGGTTAATGAGGGGATTAAATCCAGCACTTTGCACCCTGGGCATGAAGGAGGAAAATGAGAAATAAAGCTTCTAAAAAAACATTCCCCAAGTTACATCTGAGTCTTGCCCCATCCCAGCCCTGTGAAAAGAGAAAGCTGGGAGGAGACACCTCTCCTGTGTGGTTTAACCCAGCTGCTGGCCTGTCACAAACTGTGTCCCCAGGGCTCAGTTTTGGGGACAGTCTTGTTTAATCTCTTTATCAATGCTCTGGATGAGGGGATTGAGGCACTCTCAACATGTTTGGAGATGGCACCAAGCAGGGTGGGGGTGTTGATTTGCTGGAGGGTTGGAGGCTCCCCAGAGGGGTCTGCCCAGGCTGGATCCATGGGCTGAGGCCAATGGGCTGAGGGTCAACCAGGCCAAGGGCCGGGTCCTGCCCTGGGGTCACCACAACCCCCTGCAGCTCCAGGCTGGGGCAGAGGGGCTGGAAAGTGCCCCAGGGAAAGGCCCTGGGGGGTTGGGGGACGGGCAGCTGGAGAGGAGGCAGCGTGTGCCCAGGGGGCCAAGAAGGCCACCAGCATCCTGGCTTGGGCCAGCACTGGTGTGGCCAGCAGGAGCAGGGCAGGGATCGTCCCCCTGGGCTGGGCACTGGGGAGGCCAAACCTCCAAGCCTGGGGGCAGGTTTGGGCACCACAGGATAACAGAGACATTGATTGTGGATGTGGTACTTGGGGACATGGTTTAGTGGTCATGGTGGTGTTGAGCTGACAGTTGGACTAGATGATCTTACAAATCTTTTTGAACCTTGATCCTATGAAAAGCTGCTCCCCCCTCTGCAGTGACTCCAAACACCTCCCCTGGGGAACATGGGGAGACACTAAGGGAAGTGGTTCAAGGTCAGCACAGTGCCACCACCTACCTTTGATCCTTTCCACCAAATACTCCTGGTTGGGTGTGAGATCCAAATATGGCACCAGGGCGTTGAGGGTTGGGATGAGTGGAGCTTTGACGAGTGCTGCCTGCTTCAGGCTGCTGATGCTGGCTTCTGCAACACAGCAACACAGAGCTGAACACAACACACTGCAAAACCCAGCAAAAACTAACACAAAACTCACAAGGAACCAGCACCCACTCAGAAAAGCAAAGGGAAAATAATGAGGTGAGGATGAGACCAGCATTGATCATTCTTTCATCTTCTTTTCCCCTTGGGTTGGGCACTGGGGAGGCTGCCCCTCCAATCCTGGGGGCAGGTTTGGGCCCCTCCCTCCCAGAAGGCCCTTGAGGGGCTGGAGCGTGGCCAGAGAAGGGCAACGGAGCTGCTGGGGGAGGGGCTAGAGCCCCAGCGTGGGGAGGAGCAGCTGAGGGAGCTGGGGGTGCTGAGCCTGGAGCAAAGGAGGCTC
>NW_008619514.1:0-2618 GCF_000691845.1 Merops nubicus | reverse complement strand
CTGTGCCAGGCTGCCCAGGGCAGTGGTGGAGTCCCCACCCCTGGGGGGGTTCCCAAGCCGTGGAGATGTGGGGTGAGGGACACGGGGCAGTGGGGACCTGGCAGGGATGGGGGGTGGTTGGACTCCAGGATCTTAAACATCTCTTCCAACAAAACCAGTTCTGTGATTCTATGCCTCTGAACTGCATCATGACATGAAAAGCCAAACTCCAGACTGTAAGGAACTATTTCTTTCAGAAAGCCTCTGATTTGAAGGAAGAATTTGGATAAGCATGGAGGTCTGGAGACACAGAGAGTTTCTGGGGAGATTTTACAGCACATCTATTCCTGAAGTGTTTTCTGAGGGTTTAATATGCAATATTCAATTATAATTTGAGCCTGTAATTGCTAATCAGTTAATATAGGAAAATAAAATTTTTAAAATTAAAACAAAGACCCAAGAGAGGTTTATGAATTTTATATGAGACAGGCATTGGTGGGACTTCATAGAATCACAGAATTGGGTTGGAAGGGCCCTTAAAGATCATCTAGTTCCAACCAGTGTCTCCAGAATCTTACCAAGACCCTTTCCAGCTGGATGAATTTCATGACCCACACCAACACCACAGAGCAGAATCAGAACAATATTATTTAGCTGATGTAGTTTATCTCACCCCCAGCCAGCACCCCAGCCACAGAGCTGCTGTCCCTCCACCCACACCTCCAGGAAGCCAAAGCTGCTGCCTCAGCCTACCTCCAATCTGCAGTTCTGGACACCCCATTCTTCTCAGCTGGGTGCTCACAGACTCAATCTCCTGGACAAGTGGCACTAGGATAGTCTCATTAATCCACTAGGAAAGAAAAAGGTGGAAATTCAAGAGGTTGGAAGCATAAAAATATTCACAGCCCCCCCAGTTCTTTGTTTGCAGCCTACTCATCATCACCCTTGCAATCACAAAGCAGCTTAAAAACAGAAAATATGGAAGCCAACCAAAGAGGTAATTAATTAAATAAGAGTATCAAGTTAGGCAGAGTTCAAACAACCCTTTAGTACCTTCTAAAAGGCCCCAAAAATCAGTGTGAAGGAGTCAAGAAAAGGAAAACAAATCTCAGATGAGGCTTTACTGCACAAGGAGGAAGGGGGATTATGGAGCAGAGCCCTCCAAGCACAAAGGTGGTGGGTGCTTTGGTGGGTCCATACCCTCCCACATTTATGGCAGGAAATCAGGGAGGTGATGAAACAATCCCAGTGGGATTTGTCCATGACAGGACCTGGGAACTGCAGGAAGCTGGCTCTGGGTTTAGGAACAATGCTCAGAAACCTGGCGTGGAGCTCACACTGATCTTTGATTTTCACCCACCCAAACAACAAACCACACACATAGACACTTGATAGATGCTATGAGCTCCAAGGGGCAATTCCAAGGCAGAGTTCCTAATTATTTTGCCATGGAGTGCAATCAAGTCTCCCTTGCTACAGTGATAGAATCATCAGGGTTGGAAAAGACTTGTAAGATGATCAAGTCCAGCTGTCAACCCAACACTACAATGACCACTACACCATGTCTGGACCTGTTCCAGCCCCTCAAAGCCTTTCTTATCCTGTGCTGCCCAAAAATCAATTTAGCAATCCTAGTTACAGGAAGGAAACCCAAATCTTGTCAGATTTGAGATGCTCTTGTCATGGCAAGGTGGATGAACTTCACAGCTGTGAAGTTTACAGAGTAGAAAACACAAAAGTCAGGCTGAAAACTCCTCTCAGTGCTGCTCTCTTACAGGTGGTTCTATCTCCCTGTGTACCCAGAGGTGCTTTCCCACTTCCTTCTGCTCTTCCCAGCCCCAGGCAGGCCTGTGAGTCAGGACTTACATTTCTGAACTTGGCTGTCCAGGAATCCATGTGCTCCAGGAGCTGTCTGTTCATCGTCACCCGTGCCCACACCTAGGGAAAGGTTCACCAGGTACAGATGTGACCATGCAGAGAGCATGTAATTCAGATTGCAATTTCCCCCAAATCCTTCCCCATCTGCTGGCTGTATCATGGGACTTCTCCAGCAGCTCCACACACAACACTCCCACTCTAACTCAATCATCTCACACAAGCCCAAATTCAGTGTGAAGCTCTCTGGAACAGTAGGATTGATTGCAGAGCTATTTGAAAGGGAGCTTCATTAGGTTAGTGGAAGAAATTAAGAAAACTTAACAAATTGAAGCCACGTGACTTGTATTCATCACACCAGATTTCCTACAGACACAGGCTTTCTGCTTCCTACCCTTCAGTTGCCCTGCTGGGTTGCACACAGAGCAGTTTCATCTCCATTTGTGTGTCATATAAGGTCAATAGAACCTGGGCTGAGCTCAGCTGTTGGAGGTTCAACCAGGCCAAGGGCCAGGTCCTGCCCTGGGGTCACCACAACCCCCTGCAGCTCCAGGCTGGGGCAGAGGGGCTGGAAAATGCCCCAGGGAAAGGCCCTGGGGGGTTGGGGGACAGGCAGCTGGAGAGGAGGCAGCGTGTGCCCAGGGGGCCAAGAAGGCCACCAGCATCCTGGCCTGCATCAAAAACAGTGTCCAGCAGGATTAAGGAAGTGATCTCATGTCCCTGGACTGGGCATTGGAGAGGCCACAGCTTGAAAACTGGGGTCA
>NW_008619513.1:58975-65581 GCF_000691845.1 Merops nubicus | reverse complement strand
TTCTTTTCAGTAACTGATACTAGGTGGGCATGTTTTCATTAAATTCTCATTATCACCAAGTGCTAATTCCTCAGGTTTCTTCCTATGTTGGACTGTCCTATTTTGGTGCAGATCAGTAGGAACACAAGGATAAGAGGAAACTCTTGTCTTGCAGGTAACACCTCTGTACTGAAGCAATTTGTTCAATGTCACGCCACCTCTGCTGTCCTAATCTCAGTCAGCTGATCCCTTGGGTCTCCCTAAACCTGTGTGCAATCCTTCACTGAGGCTGTACTGGGGCTGCAATTGGAGTTACACACTCCAGCTCACTCTGGATGCTTAAAATCCTGGGATTTTTTTTTTTTGTGGGTAAAAATGTAGGCTCCTTCCTCCCTCACATGCCCTGGTGAGCTGCAGTATCCCCTGCACGATGAGAGCAAATGGTGTTACACTTCAAAACATCTCTGTTCTGTAAATGGTGTTCCTCTTTCTGACAAGTTAGATGGGAAGAGCCAGATCCTTATAAAATTTTAAGGGTGCCCGTTAGGGAAAGGGAGTAGTTGAGTCCTGACACTGGGAAAGCCTTCTCTTTTCTTCCTTAATTCCAAGCTGTCATGCACCAGGATTTTCCTTAATATAGGAACCCTGGGGGCTCTAAGGTGAGTTTGTTGAAGATGTTCATAAACTGGGAAACTGGGAGCCATTCCCACTGCCTCTTTCACTATGAATTGCTTCAAGTAGGGTGGCAAAAAATCATCTTGAGTGTTTGAGTAGCAAACAATGCAGCCAGGTGCAGAGTGAGTTGGATTTTTTAAACAATATTCTGCATTTTAGTAACTGCTACAAACTATTGTCCACAACACAATTACCATCCTGCAAGCATGTTCCTGAAATAGGTGGAATGGAAAAACTCAGTCCATTTACTATCAGCTTAAGCATCACTTGAAAACAGTCTTTAATGAAATCTCTCCCTGCCTGTCCCATGTGAGCATGTGTCTTAGCCTGTTTTGGAACTTCTGCATGATGCTACTGAGAGCAACAATCACTTCTGGCTCTCTCTGCTGCTTGTACTTGAACTCCATCAGCTGTTCCAGAAATATATGCTGGTTTTAATAGCTCCTGGTCACTCACAAATGTTCTCTGGATTCTTATTTTGTAAATGTGCCAAGAAAGAGAATGTTCGCCTTCAAGTGAAGAGCCTCAGAGACATTGTAGTTGGGAGTCTGAGTGTGACCTTTACTTTACACAAAGTAAAGCAAGTCTCTTGGGTCTAGTGAGTTTATCCAAACCCAGTATTAGTTGGAGTGACTTTATTAATGATAACATTGAACATCTTGTTGGAAGTCTTTGCTGGCAGTTAGTTAGACCAACGAGAGGGACGGGAAGTGGCCGCACATGTAAACCCATTTTCTGTAAAATGGAGACGTAAATGACCTCAGCTGCATGGAGGAGATTATCTGTGGTGGCTCATGTATGCAATTTGTCTCCTCTGAGTCAAGGAACTGGTTCTTAACTTGAGTTCAACTCCAAATTCTTCACCATAAACAAACACTGGGCAAGCACCCACCAAGCTTCCTGAAGGGACAAACCTCACTAATCCACACATTCTACAGCTCATTCAGAGGAGCAAACCTGGAGCTGGAGGGAACAAGAGGAAACACTGACTGATTATTTTGGAGTGACTCTGGATAAAAATGCTGAAGTGAGTCAGGTGCCTACCACCCACTGATTTTCTCTGCACATAGAAGATGGCCACATTGCATGTGAAATTTGAGGTTTGGGAAGTGTTTTTGCAAACTTTGTACGCATGAAGTAACGAAGAAGGTGAACTAAGACTAAACAAGTTACCAAAATAAAGAATCAAGTTAACATTTTACCATAAACGTCTTTATTTTTGTTATTGGAGTTGTGCACTTTTTCATAAAAGGTATCAATCTAGCAAAACACTTGAACATGAGTCAAAGCCATCGAAGCTAGCAGGGTGGTGAGAAGCAAGCACAAATGTGAATGACAGAGACTAGGTGCTACTGCATACAGTCAATTCATTTGTGACACATTTCCCAAGAATTCTGAAATAGTCTAAAACAGGCAAGACCACACTGTGTTTTCATGATAACTTGGCACGTTTTGGAGCATAAGCACTTTTGACACTCTTTGCCTGGGTCATGGTGAATGCTACAGGTTTCAGGGGAGCTGGATTCTCATTGTGTGAGATCTGCTCCTCTTAGGAAATACAGCTGTGAAAACTAGACCTGTGCTTTTTGCTTTTTTTTTTTGCAATGAATAGACTAGCAAATTTCCAGATCTGAGCCTTACATTGACAGCTTCTAGAAGGAAGGTAGCAATTGAATCAATATTTTGATAATCATAGAGAAAATTCATTTAAGAAAATTGTAAGGCATTATCTCGCAGTAGATCTGGTCAGTGATGACCAGATCTAATCTTAGTTTATGTCTTAATGCAGTCGGTAGGATTTATTGTCATGGATTAACATTTGTATAAAAAGCATACACAAATCAAGTACAAGTATTGCTAAATTAATTCCTCATACAAAGTATACGAATAATGCACTGTAAACAACTGCTTCTCGTAGGTGCATCCGTTTCCAGGCTTTAATAGTTGCTTGTCATCTTTGGTTAATGCAAGACTTGTTCTGTCCTCAGGAGAACCACTACAACAGCTGAGCTTTCACAGAGTCCTTGCTCCATTACCTGATTCTACATATTTGGAAGAACAAATGCTTTGTTCAACCAGATCAATGTGTAAACCCAAACAACCAAGTGAACTGTATTTTTTACCTTGCTAATATACAAACATCTGCATATGTGTGCATATATATACATATATGTGTGTGTACATATATAGATCCACATATGTGGACACCCCTCCTCACTCTGCCCCAGGGAGCACCTCAGCCAGTGTAGGTGCTAAATGCCAGAAGGCCATCCAACATGAAGGCATGCCAACATCTGGGGGCTGCTCCAACGCACACAGACACATAAAACTATGGATTTCTAAAGTGAGCACAACAACTGCTTGGATCGTGACTGAATATGAAAGAAGGAAAGTCCCATGACTGTCCAATAAGAGAGGTGGTTGCACGGGCACAGTCCCTTCACTTTGAACGTGTCCAGTTCCTTCGCATGCTGCTGGAACTGTGGTCTCAACACTCCTGCCTCAAGCATCAGTATCTGTTTCACTACGTGGCAGTGTAAACTGAAAATCCACTGGATAGTCTCACCAGAGAAACCAGTTTCTAATGCAAAGAAGGTCACTTAAATCCACTGTCTGTCTGCAGGTTTTAAAACTAGCCCCACATATCCAGAAACTGAATTCTATTACAAATTGCTCTAAAAATTAGTAAAATAAGGGGGATTTAGAGAGAAGTAGAAGGTGTGTTTATAGCTGTGTAACAAAAGTAAGGGACTAATTGGTCTTTCTGCATCACAGAGAGTCTTCTCTGGTACCATTCTCAGTAGTGCCACATTAAAGCTGTTAATAAATCATGTAAGTTGATGACCCAATGCATCATCTAAATTAATGTTTGCAAGGGAAGGACTTCCCCTGACTATATTCTGTAGTGCTTTATTTACAAATGTCTCTAGGAACTCCCCAGGGAGACTATTTCACAGCTTCATGGCTAGAAAGCTTTCCTTGATTACGCTGGCTCTGTTTCCCTCACTTACATTATTTTAATTTCTAGCTATTGCCTGTAACTTCTTCTGTCATCACAACTGGTAGGATAGTTTTTCCTGTATTTTTGCTATCTATAAAGAAGAGGGATGAACAAATGTGAGGAACAGTGCACTGGTCAGCAATGTGCTATCGAAAGGATCTGGTTCTCAACAGTAACATTTCATCTCATTTCACAGGCACAACCGTGGCAGAGGAATAGCTGCTTCCTCACAGTGGACTTAACTAATTTGTGGCTTGGCAGAAAATGTCATACTTCAGTCCTTAGAACAAAGAATGGAGATTTAGGCATGCATCAAAACGGGTTGAATTCTTTAAAGCTGCTGAGCAAGCGTTGTTCTCATAGACTTCATTAGCAGAGCTGGGCCACCTATAACTACTATATTGATTCTGCAATCCATTTAACCTTTTACTAGTGGCACTTTTGACCAACGTCTTTTACCTTCTCTACATTCAATCAAGAAATGAAACACTTGGCCATGTGTTCCATATGTACTCCCTTGCTGAGCAGCCACAGTTATCTTGTGGTATTTTTAATACCCTGTGGAGTTCTGGCAGCACCTTTAACCTTTTACGGGACTTGGAGAAACTGCACACCCCATCTGCACATCTTCCTGGTACTCACCCTGGACTCAGCCTGCTCTCTGATTGACCACCAACCCCACCTGACCTGGGGGAGACAACTGTCACCCTCTCCTGTGGCCTTGGGCTGTTCTGGCTGTCATGAACCAGGGTTACACGGACAGATTAGAGCTGTGCAGAGAGCCAGGTCTTCCACAGCATACCAGGATCCACTCCCAGGGTACGTCCACAGGGGGATTTTCATCCATCCAGAGTAGCCTGGTATTTCTTTCTAAAGCAGGCACCTGACCTGGGGGAGACAACTGTCGCCCTCTCCTGTGGCCTTGGGCTGTTCTGGCTGTCATGAACCAGGGTTACACGGACAGATTAGAGCTGTGCAGAGAGCCAGGTCTTCCGCAGCATACCAGGATCCACTGCCAGGGGGATTTTTATCCATCCAGAGTAGCCTGGTATTTCTTTCTAAAGCAGGCCAGCTGGGCTGCCTTAAACCTATCCCTGAAAGTTCTCCAGCAGCTGAATGAGGTGGTAGTAACTCAAATACACTTCAGTCAGTGAATCTAGAATCAGTGTTGTCTAGAGTGCTAGCAGGCAGTAAATACTCTACATCTGGCAGGTACCTCCACCTGCCAAGTCCTGAGGACACATGATGAAGGTACATCACCACTGAATCAATAAAACTATACTTTGGACCAGCCAGTCTCTCTTTAACTTTCTCTAGAACATCTCAATAGAAAACAAGCCATAATCTATAACAAACAGAAAAAAAAATAGGACGGACTCTGTCACAAAAAAATTACACGTTCACAAAATAATGACATCATTCTATTGTTACTCGCTGAATCTGTGTTTATAATTTGGTCAGATCGTCCTGTAGCCAGTCTGCAATCATGGCAGCCATCTCCTTGCTGGCATCCAGCACGAAGGCGTGGCGCAGCCCCTTCTCACACAGCCGGATGTCCCCGTCGGGGAAATCCAGCTTGATCTCATCGTAGTAGTGCTGTGGACACCAGCTGTCTCCAGTTCCATAGTAAAAAATCAGCTAGAAACCAAAGCATATCAAATCGTCAGTTTGAACAGTTCCCAATGAAACAAAGAGGGCTCGATTATTCAGAAATAACCAGTGCTTCATGACCCACGATATACTTGAGGAAGAGCAAATTGTTAGTTCTTGGTTGTTTCCAAGTCTGCAGTTGTGATGAAGCCAATTAAATACTCCGTGACTCAGTTTCCTCACCTGTAAAACTGTGGGACACAATACAGGCTCTGAAAACAAAGATCTGCTGATGAATTCTCTCTGTCTTAAGAAATTTGTTATTACGGATCAAAACATCTAGTTGTCCATGGAGTCCACCCCTAACCAGGCAAGCTGTTCTTCTTCCTATTAGCTTTTTTCTGTGCTAGCTTTCTAGCAATTCAAATCAAATGGCAGAATTACTGGTAAACTTCTGCTATGAAGGGTCTAAACTTATGGCTTTCTTCTGGATATAAACAAAGAGAAAGTAGAAGGTTACCCCACATTTGTGAGTAGGCTCAGTCTTACAGGTATCTGTTAGGTGTGATCTCAGACCACCTGCCTGGCTGGGGCCTCGGGTGGAGGAGCACTTGTTTTCCTTAACCTCAGTGTGAGATGTAAACTAGAAGTGAACCACTCAGCCATGATAGAGTAACAGCAGTTATGCTCATTCTCAGAAGCAAATTTTTTTTTGCTTGGAGAATTTTAGAATCATAGAATAGTTTGGGTTGGAAGGGA
The DNA here is from genome assembly GCF_000691845.1 of Merops nubicus. Lineage (NCBI taxonomy): Eukaryota > Metazoa > Chordata > Aves > Coraciiformes > Meropidae > Merops > Merops nubicus. Next base: position 59,577 of record NW_008619513.1, on the reverse strand, counting down.
CCTTTAAAGGTCATCTTGTCCAACCTCCCTGCAGTGAGCAGGGACATCTTCAACTAGAGCTTGTTGCTTAGAGCCCCATCCAACCTCACTTTGAATGTTTCCAGGGATGGGGCATCTACCACCTTTCTAGGTAACCTGAGCCCGTGTTCCACTACCTCATTGTAAAAAATTTCTTCCTTACATCTAGTTGAAATTTACCTTCTTCTAGTTTAAAACTATATATCCCTATCACAACACACCCTGCTAAAAAGACTGTCCCCATCTTTCTTGCAGGCCCCCTTTAAGTATTGAAAGGCTGCATTAAGGTGTCCCCAGACCCTTCTCTTTTTCAGGCTGAACCCCAGCAACTCTCTGTCTTCTCTTTGTGATGTGCTGCCCGTGTAGAGCACCAGGTGCCTCCTGGAGATCAAGGAGCAATTTTCTTTTGGGTTGTAGTGTGGAACTAAAATTCTACCCAAGGCCATTTTGTTATCCCCTGATAATCTTGTTTGAAGCAGGTACTACAGGGCCCACCTACAAACAAAATAAATAAATTCCAGGAAAATAACATTTTCAATGAAGTATCTTTTAGCTCGGTTAGAAACACTTAATGTCACTCTTTC
>NW_008619513.1:48302-58944 GCF_000691845.1 Merops nubicus | reverse complement strand
TCCCAAGTCATCATTTTCCCCAGTTTTCATCTCAACTTGGCATGCTATAGCTATGTTTTTCAAATTCTATAAAGTCTGTGAAGGGAGAGTGGTTGTCTGGGTGAGACTAAAAACCTATGGATTTTAAACTATACAGGAACAAGATTAATGATGAGGACTCTTTATACTAAAATATTTGAATGCAGGTACCAGAAGGATGGTGATTGCTCAACATATCACACACTCAGTTTGGCCCAATTCCATTGCTCTCATTTGTTTCATATTTCATTTCTGTACTAGAGTGAATAATTGAGCAATGCTAACATAAATTAAGGGACAAGACGTTTCCCTTTCATCACAAAAATCTTCAATTCCATCATTTTTTGTAGCCATGTGGAATATAAATAAATGCACCCACTGGGGTAGAGGTGGGCTAAGAGCCCAGACTGCATTTCACAAAACGTTACAAGTTTTTGTCTAACTTGCTTTTCTCTTGCTGAAGCATACCCAAATCTCAGACATCACTGACTGTTGGCTGCATCCAGAATGTATCTCAGTTGCACAGATATAAACTTCTACTTCTATGTAAAAGATAGAACATAAACCATCACACATTAACAAACATTATTGGTTTCCTTTGTCACTAATTGCTAGAATCTAGGTGTGCCATTTGCTTTAGCAGAAACTTTCTTTTTATCTTGTCTTACATTCATAAATCACAGGATGCCACACGAGCAAAAGCTCTTCAAAAACACCAATGTAAAATGGGCAGCTGCATTCATGTCTTCTGAAAGCCAAATGAAGTGATATTTAACCCTGAGCTCCCTTACCAACAGATACAAAAATAAAGATTATGAAATTCAGAAGAAAAGAAATGGAGCAACTCCAGTTTAATGGAGTAGTCCTTGACATTATTAGATCTTTTGATAGCCTGGTTATAGAGTCTCATCACATGATCATTTAGAAACAGATGAAAAGTCATTACACTTAGAAAGGTGGATAAAATACTTGGCTTAGTCTGCATGAACTGTGAAACGGGCTGTTCTCCAGGTAGGGTTGTAAACTTGAGAACTCACAGATTTGGAAATGCCTAAACAAAAGATTTATGTGCATTCTTAGCTTGCCTCTGCTATATTTGCATTACGGTTTAATCTTTCACTGCATGATCCAAAGGATCCTTGACTCATCCGATCCACTGACAGGATGACATCCAGCTGATGAGCTGCTATTTGATAGTATTTTTCATTTTAAATTGTGTGTGGTCTGAGGATTTATTTACTACATATTTCATGGTTTACAGACAGAACTTATTTTCTTATGTGCATTCCTCTGGCACACGCCACTACAGGATTTTCATGCTCACATTTATTCAGTTTTGCAACACCTTAGTGGCCATTTTTATCTCCATTTTGCAGATGGGGAGCACAGAAATAAATGTTAAATGACATACATTAATTTCAAAGTATTTAGTGTAGTCTGAAACACCAAGAGGTGGTTTTCCTGAGCGTGTAGCATTACACAGACTGACTATACTCAAAGGATGGCACTCCTGGACTTCATTTACGGGTCCTCTGAAATCCTGTCTAACTGCCTGTAAAACAGGCTTCAAGGTCTTAAATGAGATACTCAGAAAAGTGAGGACAAATTGTGATCATCTGTAAAAATACTAATGACTTCACCACCAGCCCATTCTGGTGTAGTTCCCTATTTCTGTCAACGGGTGTTTTACTGCTTCTGCCACAAATGAGGTAGAGTTCTGCTTCCTCCTGTCTCCCTCATGACACAGCTCTCTTGGTTAATGAAAGAGGAAAAAGGAAAAGTGATGTTTCCATGCAAGACCACCTCTTAGTGCATACGTAAAGGGTGTCTGAATTGAGATTGGGGCTCCCTAACACTGAAATGCTTGGCAATGCCAAGTCAACTGGTTTTAGCAGAGCTTGTATATAGTCTGTATATATTTAGCAGAGCTTGTATATAGACTTCAAGGAGACGAACAAAAAAACTAGATATTTTACATGTGGCACCTACATGTATTGGCAACAGTGTTAGCACTTTTAGATCTGCTCCTTTAGGCCTATCTCCCTTAAGGTAATGGTGTAATTGAAAGAAGTAGCACTGTCAGCTTCTGGCCAGAGGAACATGGGACACCTCCCTGCTGGATGTCACACTGGGGGGGTCCAACACAGAAACTAGGAATTTAAGTTGGATCTGTTGTGTATTTTTGAAGCAAATGTCATGTTTGTCCAGATTTACCATGGTTTGGTTCACATTGTGGAGCAGTTTTGGAGTGTATAAACTCCATTCAACCGAAACTGAGGCAAAGATGCTCTTCAGGATGACACTTAGTGAGCTCCGGTCACTAATGAACATTCAGCCCATGGAACCAGACAACTGTATCTGATGCTGCAGTTGTTTTGTCTGCTTATTCTGTGTGCAGAAGTTGGCGTGTGCACTTTGTGTGTCTATGTGCATATGCCTGCCAATTCAAAACTTCACATACACGTTTCTTAATTAGCCGTGGCCAAAAGAATTCAGAATTGTTTTCAAAATGCTTCCCTGTTAATGGATTATGCAATGAAATCCAAAAGCAGGACTGCAATTAAGGTGTAAATTTTCAGTGATCCAGGCGGTGGTGCCTCTGAAACCTGGCAGATAATTGACTGGCATTTGTGGTGTTGGGGGGTGTCCCTTTGAGTGACAAAATATCTGTGTTCTTTGCCTATGCCACACACAGCCACAAAATATACAGATGTTGGGATGTTATCTAGTTTCTTAATATGTTAAAACAGATTAATTTTAAACATAGTTAAACAAAAGTGTCTAGAATTCACATGTTCTCATCTTCATTTTAACATCAGGAGCTTTGCTACTGCAGCACACAGGGAGGCATAATTAATGAACCATGTGTAACCAGAGGCACGTGGCACCTTCAGCAATGGTAGGAAACACTGGGATGCACCCTATGATTTGCATGGATCTCTAAGTTTTGTATTTTCCTGTGGACTGTGCCTGGCTGTAAAGTCACCTTATAGAATCATAGAATGTATTGGGTTGGAAGGGACCTCCAAAGGTCATCTAGTCCAACTCTCTTGCTATAAGCATGGACATGTCCAACTAGGTCGAGCTGCTCAGAGCCTCATTCAGCCTGATCTTGAATGTCCCCAGGGATGGGGCCTCCACCACCTGCCTGGGCAGCCTATTCCAGGGATCTATCACCCTCATACTGAAGAACTTTTTCCTAACATCTAACCTGAATCTCTTCTTTTCTAGCTTAAAGCCATTACCCCTCATCCTGTCACTACAAACCCTTGTGAATAGTCCCTCCCTCTTGTAGGCCCCTTTCAGGTACTGGAAGGTTGTTATAAGGTCCCCCCAGAGCCTCCTCTTCTCCAGGCTGAACAGCCCAAAACCCCTCAGCCTGTCCTCATAGGAGAGGTGCTCCAGCCCTCTGGTCATTTTTGTGGTTCTCTGCTGAACACATTCCAACAGCTCCACGTCCTTCTTGTGCTGGGGGCTCCAGAGCTGGACACAGGACTCCAGGTGAGGTCTCACCAGGGCAGAGCAGAGGGGCAGGATCACCTCTCTCCATCTGCTGGCCACGCTTCTTTTGATGCAGCCCAGGATTCAGTTGGCCTTCTGGGCTGCTGCTGCACATTGGTGGCTCATGTCCAGCTTCTCATTTACTAGTACATCTTGAGTCAGCACAAGCACTGTACCAGCAATGGAAAACTGCTGCCAACCTAAGCGTTCAAAAAATGGTGAGTCAGGCCCCCAAAATAATGAGACTCGCTGAAAAATAAACAGATTCACAACACAATAAACAGAAGGGTCTTTCTATTTTTCTTCTGGGATTACACTTTTCAATATTTGCATTTTTTTAAAAAACTTTTCTGCCACGAGGGAGACAGGATTATTTTTTATTCCTTTGGAATACTGGATGTTGAGACTTCCAGGTATTCATGACTCAGAAGGGAAATGACAACTACCACTGAACACAAAAAAGACTTCATATGATTGCTGATGCAACACCTTGCTTGCTGTGAGTGACTAAAACACATCCTCTTTCAGGATCTGATGATGAGGGCAGAGTAAAAGGGATGTGGGATATCTTTGCCAGCCATTTCAATACTGTGTTTGAAATAGTTATGCAATTTATAAGTTTCAAATAGTTTTAAAGTAACAGCAATATTCTCGCAAGTTGTTTTATCGTTAAATTGCTCACAAGTATTTTCAGCCTTGGTTTCTGTAAAATCAAGCACAGGTCAGCATGGGGCTCTGTCAGCCCAGTACCCTGTAATATGGTATGTGTAAGCAGACACTGCACAATGATGGCAGCTGCTAAGTAAACATCAGAAGAATCTGAGATTAGTATCAACAGGATGTTTACATATTAAAGAGTTTCTAAGAAAATAATAAAGATTTCCTGCAGTTGACTCCATTGGCACTTGCTTTAGTACGTATGACAGTTCACAGAAGTATAAATTACAGAGAGATTTCTTTTATGCCTCTTCTGCAGCTGTCATAGGTCAAGACTGAAAAAAAAAATCCAAAAAGTTAAAAAATATTAATTGAGTTTCCTCTATCTCTCTGGAATTCGGTGCACATTATAACAACTTCAGGATCTTATTACATGGGCAGGCACCACTCCAGCTGGTGGCAAAGAGCAAAGGATGATCTCTGTGGATATAAACTAGAGGCACATGTGCAGTGGCAAGCAAGACAGCACCAGTGTCCTTGCTGAAATCCTTGCCTCTGATACATTAACTTTTTATCAGCATTACTCCCACGTGCATTCCCTGGTTGAGGCAGCAGCTTCTCTCTGGGTGACGTCTCTCAACAGTAACCAGCAAATAGTTTCGTTTGCTCTTGGATGAAAACTAGTTTAAAAGGCATTAGCCCAGAATTAATTTTAGTTTCAATCAAAGTTTATAGAAAATGACTTAGCTTCTCTGGAATTATGAAAGCGTCTCCACCTTATCCTGCCAAAAGGATAGTATAAACGACATGGGAACAGGCTGGTTTGGGACACGCTCTTATTTTGGACTTGCTTCAGTTGTACTTTGGCTTTACTAATCAGTTTTATGGGAAGAATTCAAAGAGCTGGCGTTGCCCTAGGAAGCCCTAAATGCTTTGGGATCTGGTTCTCCAAGATACCATCTCCTTCTCCCCTCGTGATCCTGCTGTGGTTGAGATCAGTCGGTCTGATGGCAAGGTCTTTGGAACTTGCTTCTCAGCTTGTTTTACTAGAGCTGGGATTTCTCAACTTTCCAAGGGCAGTGTGAAGCCAAAGTTCTTCTGCTGGACTATTTTGAGAAGAGGCAGTTGACAATCTGGGGTACACAATACTATTTTTAAACACTAATGTGTAGGGGTTATAGGAAAGGTGTAATGGGTAGTTCAAGTATTTGTGGTGATTTTGTTTAACACAAGGAACGTGGCCAGTTTTGTTAAACCAAGATAAATAATAAATAAATCAAGCTTCCCTGGCTGGAAAGGGAGTGAAGAAACATTTTACTTTCAGAGAAATTAGGATGTGGACTCTGAGACATAGCCAGACATGGTGGCCACTTTGCACGTGACTCAGTAAGTGTTACACCTCTCCCTGGTGTCCATGGTGTTCTATCAAATGGGCAGGGTGCAGGCTTTGTTTTCAAGCCTTTGTCAGTGTTAACTGGAAATCTGGTAAATCAAAGAAAGAGGAAGGGCTTCTCTTTAATATCACTGCAGTTTGCTAGCAATGCTACTGCCTGCTTGCACATAGACCCAAGAGATCAAGCAAGGTCACTTCTATTTTCCCTTTTGCACAGAAAATTAAGGGTCAAACTCAATGAAAAGTAAAATTGTGCCTTTAAAAAAGAGGCACAGGATTTATCAACAAAACAGGTTGATTAACTTATTTACACTGTGTTACTTTTAAAGACTTAAGTGTTTTGAAGGGGTGTATATATATAGATGTGTCAGAAACATGAATATTTCAGAAGTCTGCGTAAACACCAAAACCAAACCAAACAGGCCCCAAACCACTATTTAAGCAATACTATTACAGAGCCAAATTGTTCCAACCTTATTTACTGCAAACAGTACTTCCCTCTGAATATCAGCCTGCCAATATCTACATTCAGTGGGACTTCTACAGTAAATTGGTCAGATCTCTCCTGCGACAGCAGGATCAGCATCTGGCTGTTAATGGCAGTTTTGTTCACTGCCACGCAGTGAGGCCTGTGGCAGAGTGGGGAAGGTAAGGGATTAAGGGCAAGTACAAGTTGGATGGTAACTTCTTAAGTATCCTTCAGAAGGCTGGGGAAATAATGTTGTCTTTGCTCATTGTGTGTCACACATGCCTCATACTCATCCCAAGACTCCTGGAAATTCATGTCACCGCTTCTTGGTTAGAATGCAGCACAGATGAACAATGGTAACAGGAGCTCAGTTACAGAGAAGTATCACAGTTAAGTATATCCTGGTCCATTGAACTGTCAGAATGCTCACAGGGATCCTTGTCCAACAAGGAGAGAAGCTGCTCATCTCTGATTAGGTACTCTGGGTGCTTCAAAGAGAAGCCTTCTTGTGGGCAAATGCCACAGGCACCGAACTCCCCAAGCCCATGTGCCACTTCCCTAACTTAACTCTGCACCCCCAGGAAGTGCAGGCCAAAAAGGATGTGAGACCAGCCAAAAAAGAGGTGTTCCTGGCTTTAGAGTGTTTGGAAGGTTTTTCACAAACATAGGCAAGCAATTCCCTCAGGCCATGGAAAGGCAAATTATTTGGAGTATTCTTTTAACCACTTCTCTTCAGATCAGGCTCCTCTCACTGGGAATAATTACTAAACCCCTGTGGATGTCTACAGAGACTCAAAAACGTTGGGCAACATCAAACCAGCTGCTTCAGGGGTCAAAACTGTGTTTGGAAGGTTTTTCACAAACATAGGCAAGCAATTCCCTCAGGCCATGGAAAGGCAAATTATTTGGAGTATTCTTTTAACCACTTCTCTTCAGATCAGGCTCCTCTCACTGGGAATAATTACTAAACCCCTGTGGATGTCTACAGAGACTCAAAAACGTTGGGCAACATCAAACCAGCTGCTTCAGGGGTCAAAACTGTTCTTGATTGCTCAGTTTTAAAAATTTAGTCTACCAAAGACCATTTTTCAAAAGAAAAATGTGGCACTTTCCTGTGGAAAGGAAATAGTTTTTGCAATTTTTACTCTAAGTCTCTGCATATCACTGTTTAGTTGATACTCTTGGAGAACACATTTTATATGGTATTATTGGTGTGATAGAAACTTGTATTGCTTAAAACTCTAAATACAACATTGAAATAAGTAGGATGTGGTAAACATATTCTTCTTTCATTTAATTTTTTCAAGACTGAATTTCTTTCCCACCTAACCATCTATATGTGAGTAGTTATAGGCCACCCACATGAGAGATTTCCTCAGTCTGAGTGAAAATAGGTTCATGTGTCCATAAATGTCAAGTTTATACTTTCCCTCCTTCAATTAGAAATGATTCTTCTCAGACAACAGGGTTTTTTTAATATATGTATCTCAGCTTCAGAAGTTCCCTGTCTTTCTCCTTACATAGTCAATGTGTCTGCTACACCAGACCACTGGTAAAACTAAACTCAAGGAGCACATAAACCTTTCTTGGTTTTGACATGTTAACCAAAAAAATCATGATTTTCAATTGCTGGAGGAGGTGATGTGTGGTCTTCAGAAATTATGAACTACTACAGAAAGTTCACTGCCAAACTGATTCAAGACTTCCTGAAGTCTGTGAGAGCTCTTCTATTGATTTAGATGGGCTTTGGAGCAGATCCTACACTTAAAAATAGAACTACTGTGTATTACATATGAAGTAATGAACAAATTATACCTCCATGAATATAAAATCTGAGGGGTGATTTTCTCAAATTCCTCTGTAAGCATTCTAATTTTACTCTTTAATGCAATATCTTCTTCACTACAACAGGTTTCTAAGCTTACTTGACAGAAAAAGAGTCAATAAGGCTAAGTCCTAAAATAAAGCAATGAATGTAGCATGACACAGACTTAAGCTAACTGCTGTAGAAAGCCTCTACATGGAAGTGTTATTGTCCATCATAAGCATGCCAGTGAATGCCCAACACAACCATTTTCTCTTTCCTTTTTAAATTTCTACTCTATTAGTAAAAGCTCCATGGTTCTCAGTGCTGATGCATCTTTTCAGAGCAATGGAATCACACCCACTTCCTTCAGAGCAAGAATTACAGTAAGCTTTCTCTAGTGCAGGAGTACCTTTGCCTCCAGTTTCTGTTAGGACAGGGAGTTGTGTTATCACAGGGAAAGAACGTAGCTCAGCTGGCTCAGACACAACCAGCCCATGACAATTAACCATCAAAGCTGAGCAAATCTTACATCAGTAACACCTACCTTATTTGTTTGGATTATTTTATTTACCATAACTCCCTGTGTCATTGCAGTAAGAAGCCTACATTCATGTACTGCTCAATCCAGGAGAACAGCTTTAGAGTCAGCATTTTAAATGCTTTATCATATATTACTTTGTTAGAAGGCAGGTCTCCATCCCCTTCATACAGTTCCACTGCTATTTAATGTGCTCAACATAAAGACTACAAAGATTTAAGATATTATTTAGAAGATTATAAGTGAAATAACTCACTTCATTCTTCAAACAATATTGACTTCTTTCTTCAAACAATATTCCATCTCCCATTCTTTCAACATAAATCTGAGCAATTAGCATTGTTAGACAAAGAATCTGGGGTCTGGAGATAAAATTTCTCCTGGTCCCTAACTAGTAATAATTATAGTTAAACCTAGGCATGGAAATACTGGAATAATTTAGTGTCTCTTCTTTCTTCTTCAGATCACAGAATGCAAATAAGATCCAGAAATAACTTTTCTATTCCTCAGCAGCTGGCAAACTCAGGTGTTAAGATTGGCTTTTAGCATATGATCACAGTGACTACTAAACAGAATGAATTTTTTGAAGTGACAGCTTGCCAGTTCTATAGCAACTTGGACTATAGTTCCTGTTTTTATAAACTTCCAACCTTTATAAGTTAAGCCCATTTTTATTGTCAGTACACTTCAAATTTAACATAATGCCAACTCAAAATTTTTTCCTTAATTCTTACATTCCCAGAATTTAGTAGAAGATGAAAAAAGAGAAGCATTTAGCTTCATTTTTAGATCTGCTTTTTCTTCAGTTTGCCAACTGCTTATAAGCTTGCTTCAGCTTTTTGTTTTCTTGAGTATGTTTGCCACTTTAAAAGTATGAGGACATGAAAGAATCAATAAAAGAAAGTTAACACAGGTTTAAAAAAGCTTCTGCCTGCCAAGGCCATGCCTAAGCATTGACAGAATCAACAAAAGCACAGATGAAGCAGACTAGGACACCTGCAAACTCTTACTGTGGGCTGTGTGCCTTCATTCAGTACAAGAAATAAGTAGTTTTGTAACGTGAAGTACCTGAATTCACTGGAGCTGCAGCTGCTTGTCACCACTTCCTCACCCAACCAAACCTTTATGCTTAACTTCAAGCACGTGTGCTTATGCTTAAAATTTTGAATAGCACCTGAAGTGCTGCTTCTGCAAACTCTTCACTTTTGTACCCTGGTTAACAGGGTAACCTGCAGTCTTACCCTCTGTTTTGGGGCACTAACAGGCCTCACCAGCCTCTCCTGGGACCCCAACCCACACTTAGAATCATTTAGGTTGGAAGGGACCTCCAAGATCATCAAGTCCAACCACCGAGCCACCAGGGCTCCAAAGTCCTCTGCCAAAACAGATCAGAATCTGTCAGGGTTGGAAGGGACCACAAGGATCCCCCAGTTCCAACCCCTCTGCCATGAGCAGGGACACCTCCCACTAGACCAGGCTGCCCAGAGCCTCATCCAGCCTGGCCTTAAAGACCCCCAGGGATGGGGCCTCAACCACTTCCCTGGGCAACCCATTCCAGGGTCTCACCACTCTCACTTCCTGCTTATGGGGCCAGGGTCTGCATCTGTGTCCTTCACCTTTAGTCTCTGCCTCTCCAGGTACACTGCAGAAGCATCTGTCTCCAGCCCTGGCCTGGTCCTGTGTCCTAGACTGACACTGGACCTAAACTGACACTGGATCTACACTGCACACAGCCTGTGTCCTAGACTGACACTGGACCTACACTGTACACCATGTGTCACCTGGCTGGAGCCCACCTTGGAGCTTGCCTTCCATCATCATGTCTTGGGCCAGACCTGCTGGATGGACTTTGGGCCCACATTGTCTCTAGTCCTGTCTCTGCCCCTGACTGGATTCTCTGGAGGGACACAACCTAGTTCATTGCTTCGCCTTGTCTGGGACAGTTGCTGGACCCTGTTACTCTGTCCTGCTTGGGTGCAGTGGGTGCTGGACCCTGTTAATCTCACCCTGCTTGGTGAGGGCTCTGCCTGTGCTGGGGTCACCCTGGGCTCAGGGCTCCATGTTCCTCGGGGAACAGGCGGACCCTGCAGCTCTCTGACACTTGGAGAGGTGATTCAGTCAGTAAAATTAACCATTTTCCTTAATTCACTGGGCTTGGGAGCAACCCATGGAAAATTTTCTTTAAGACACTGAGAATATTTGCAGCCTGCAAGATTAGCCCTTCAGTTTCTTCGCTGAGACTCTCTCTACTCTCCCTAC
>NW_008619513.1:0-48281 GCF_000691845.1 Merops nubicus | reverse complement strand
AAAGTGCAGTAATGCTCTGCAATAAAAACGTGAAGAATCAGGCATGCCTAGTGCAGTGGAGAGTTCCTTGTTCACATGTCCTATTTCAACTCCTTTAAAAAAACTAGAACTGGAACATCTGAACATACCTTTCAAAGTGCAGAGGAGGCAAATGGGATAAGTAAAAAATAAATCAATTTTCAGCCAAAAAAAGAAAGACTGATTTATGAAGTGAACTTTGTACCATATCTATTTACAAGGCACAAAGTAATCTTACAGAGATCTGGGACCTCTGTCCTAGAAAATTCCATTCTCCAAGGAAAATGTCTACCAGTGCAAAGTGCTGGGATAATTCTTCTAGAAAAAAGACAGGGATGATACAAAGAAATGGAGGGAAGAAAGGGGACACAGTAGAATTATATGTCATACTGATTATCTGCTCACAGAGATTGCACCAATAGTAGTTTATTAAATGTGAGTTTTCTGGCTCATAAGCCATCTGAAATTGTCTGACCATGGCCACACTATTAAATTCTCTCAGCCTCCAAAATGGGATGACCACATCAAAGCTCCAATTAAGAACAGTTCCTGGCTTGTGCCAACCCTGAATCATGCCCGGGAATTGACTGGGAGAATGCTATGGGTCCAGAGCAAAACTGTACCAGGATCTCTTTCAAGAATAAACCCACACAGTCCAGAAAGTTCAGTGCAGGTGAAAGGTCCCCGAAACTACTGTATTTACTTGTAGAGTAGCAGCTCCAGTCTCTGAGGAGTGCATTTTCTGTATCTTTCTCTTACCCTACATTCAAAGGGTTGAAACTGTGGAGCCATAATAATTTCGCTGACTTCTCTCTATTATGTTTTGCTGCCATGGAGAAATCAAGCTGCAAAATCCCATGATATTAACTGACATCACACAACACAGATGGTACATGTTCTGCTTGACCTGTCCAGCAGCAAAGTCAGAGGATTTAGTCAATCAGGCCCAGGCTGGCCATCTGCTTGTAACTACTGGCCTCACTGGGAATCACAACTCAGGTTTAGCCAGAAGGCAGACTGTTTCTCCTCTACCAAGGAAAACATATCAGATAGGATAATACATCTGCTAGAGGTGAATCCTACATCTACAAAGGTGTGGTCAAATGATATTTTAATGACCAGTGACCCCTTTCATGGCTTTTCCAAAGTCAACGGAATGACATTAACATAAAAGCAGAATCAAGCCTGTGGAAATTCTGGTTTTGCACAAATATAACTGGATGTAACATTTCCTCATGTGTGTGAGCGCCCCATGAAAACTCTGAAGATGAAATAAGTTACCTTCTTTAAATTTTGCTTTATGGTTGTACTGTCTCTCTCCACAACCTTCATCATTTCTTGGCTTGCCATATACAAGATGTTGGCTGCAGGCAAAGAAACATGCAATAATGTAATCACACACCAAAGCTTTTAGAGAAAATAATACAGGTCAAATCCTGCAAAAAGGTAACACAACTACAGCAGTCATCATTTTGACAGCTCCACTGAAAAGAATGTCACTTACAGAAGGGGCTGAATTTCTTACCTAACTGTATCATTAAAAGGCATATGGACTGACTTAAGTCCATTAATTAATTCCATAATTAATGGAAAGGGAAAGACAACTTTGGAACATAACTCTATACATCTGTCTTACAGACTTCTGAATCAGCCCATGGTCCCTGAACAGAGATGGGACTTGGATGACCAGCTTTCACTACATACCTTTAGAAAAGTAAAGGTAAGCATGATACATTCACCCATGAAATGTTTGCAAGGATGGGCTTTTAAATACAAAGCATACATTGAAAAAGCATTATTAATCAATAGATCATTAAATTATTGACATTTCCACATGCAAGTCATTCAAATATTCAACATAATAACAAAATATAATAAAAACAATGCAAATACAAGTATCAATGAAAAGTGGAGTCCTGCATAATACTGATGGTACTTACCCAGACAGGGCTGGCCTGGACACCAAATGCCTAAGCCCTACCTTCTGGGAATGTAAAGTATTAAAAATGCCTCAGTGCAGTTTATTGTGCATTGGCCTGCAAGATACTGTCTCAGAGACATAAATGATTGAGTTTAACATTTGGACACATAATTAAAAGCAGTCTAATCCTTCGAGGTGCTGAGTTCTGGCAGGTGCCATGTATGTTAGGACAGCAGTGGGAACTAAGTACTTCTGAACTGTGGGGTGCAGTTACTCAACTGCAGAATCAAGAACTGCTACAGGACCACCATGTTGCATTATGTCTGCAGATAGTGAAAGGTCCTCCCAGTTGTAATAGGAGGACCTCCATTTCTGACATCAGTGCTGTACTGAAGAAATGTGCAGATATCACTAGCCAAAGAATTAGCATTCCTTTTATCTTTTTTTTTTTTTTTCAAGTCAGCTTGCCATGATAATAAGATGGTCAAGCCTCTCCTGTCTTCACCATCTAAAGCCTCTATGCTTGCTGGGTCTCAGAGACATTAATAACTTATATGAAGGGCAATATTGCTTCTCATCAGTTTGTAAGAACAGTGGAAAGGCTCTGAACAGCTAAATCACCCTAAAGCATTCCAATTTCCAGGTCCTAGAATGACTGAGAATAGTGTAAAATACTGCATCCTCTACTGAAAACCAGGAGAAAATGGAAAGACTGACAATTTTTAAAATCTGAACCAATGAAGTTTTGTGCACAAATAGTTAATAACAGTGTTGGATCTGATACTGCTCTGAGACAGGGGTAACACATTCTCACAGTGTGTGATAGGGGAGGAAACAGCAATCACACAGGCTTTTGGTGGTGACCAAAACGTGGAGTTGGCTGAATCCCAGCAGTGGTCTAAGGAAACAAAACGCCACCACAGAGTTCAGTGATGGCTCCAGAGATCAAATGTTAAAAGACATAGCAAGTGCTCTCAGGTGAAAAAAAAAAATCATTCTAGAAAGTAGCATTTACTTCTCAGCCAGTCAGAGAAGATGCCATTCAGTTACATGCCTGCAGAGCTTTTTCAATTAAATGTTGAACAGACTCAGAGGCTGAGTGCAATTACCTCCTTTCCTAGACAAGATGAAAGTGTTGCAGATGTGACATCATATACACAATGCAGCAAATTTGCTGGTCCCATCCTATTCTGTTGGGCAAAGGGGCCTCCATACAGTTTTGTATGGTCACCTCATCCTGTGGTGCAGCTGGCAAAAGTCTGTCCATCTACAAGTCTTAAGTTCATACCCTGACACTTTTCCTCATTTTCTCAATTTGGCTCTAAACACTGATGCATTATACACTTCTGTTTTGAGAGGGACACAAATTTTAGAATGCACCTTCAAAGATAATCTTGGAAAAACCTTCAGGTAGAGGTATGAAAGACAATGAGGAATTCCATAAGCATTTAACCTATTTCAAATTAATTCCTATTTCTAATGTGACAAATACGACTTTAATGCTCAAAACTCACACCTACAAATGAAACCATCTGTTTGCCAAAAGCCCATCTCTGTGTCAGAAGGAAAGGCAGAACGTGGAGAGCAGCCCTTGCCTCCCTAGGTGCTGGTCCTGCAGGTGAGGGATGGGGGTTACTCTGGACTTTGTGAAGACTTCACAAAGCGATACATGCAAGAGCCTGGATGTGGCAGGGCAACAGCACTTCTACCCAACACATTGCATGAGGATTTCAGTATGCCAGGCCTTCTGTTTTCCAGTCCAGGATAAGGTCCTTGGTAGTGGGATGTGGTGGACAGCCTATCTGCAGTCAGAACTTTTACCATTGCCTTGCAGCATCAGCAGGGGATGGTAGGCAGGGCTGAAACACTGGTGGCCATCCGTGCAGGACCTGACACATACTGGTTCATTCAACACCACTGGGATTCTGCAGGCAGCTCGCCACCTCCAGCACAGCCATACAGCAAAAGTGGGAACAGTAAGGACTCCTCTGCTCCCCTTCTCCAGTCTTACTGGTTTCCCTGTCCTACCTCTTGGTCTTGGTGGGTTCTGTTCATATTTCTGTGTTGCTTGTGTGTTTGTTTGTTTGTTTTTATAGTAAAAAAAATCAAACTAAATGGAATTAACACACTTAGTAAACTTAGATTAGTCAGAAAGATCCTAAAAGTAAAACTGTGAGACAGCAAAGGCAAGGCTGACAGTACTTTAAAAGGCACAGTCTTTGATGACTTGTGTACTGTGCAAGAGAGGGAACCAGGAAGGCAGGATTAAGCTAAACTGGACAAATGGCAAGGTTCAAGAGTGTATTTCAACCAAACAGAAATCCTTCAAATTTTGGAAACATGATCCTAGGGAAGCCAATAAACAGGAACTTAAACTTCAGCGGGCGTTAAGTAAGAGGAAATTGCAAAGAGCAAATGTAGGTTTCCAAGAACAAACATTACAAGATTTAAAAATAAACAATAAAATACTCCTTAGGTATATCAGAAACAAGAGGCCTACAACAAAACTTGTACAGGCTAAGGAAGTAGCCAAAGAAGATAATGACCCTGTTTGGAAGCTAAATAACTTTCCTTTTTTTTACATTGAACTTTCCTGTTCAATATATTCAGGAGGTTTCTGCTCTCTACATTCTTTTTCTGGCAATAGCAACTTCTCTTTGGGTAGTGAGGTATCAAGAAGTAGCAGTAGTGGAGAATACAGAATATATCAGGGCTAGAAGGTACATTTAAGCATTTTAAAGAACCTTAAATACGGAATTTCTGAGTTGACAAGAATTCTGCTACCTAAGAATCAACCTGTCCTGTAGCTTGGAGAGTAGAAAATACTGTCCAATAGCTACTGATTTTACAAAGGAAAACAGCATTTTACTGATCTTTAATTTTTTGAACATTTCAATAAACACAATCATATGACAAAATTTGCTGGTCTTCTAAAAATTCTGTCACATTTCACAATAAACTTTGGTTGAAACTAAACAGCTGTAAAATGAAAGATTGTAATGAGTCAAAAAATAGTCTGGAAGCAAAGAAAGATGATTAGGATTAGGTTAGATGGTTTTCACCACAGCAAGGAATAAGGTCTAGATTAATCACAAACACAAAAAAAAAAGTAGCACTATTACTAAAATCTCTAAATAATTACTGAACAAACCTGGTGATTTGATAATTTCTGGAGTGGGTTAAATCACCTCTCAGGATGACTCTTTTCAATGATAAGGCCTTTAGATCTTAAGTGCCTAAACCGAGATGGGATGAATCCTGGCCTTAGATTCTAGTCCAGCTTCATATTAAAATCATAGGTAACTTATTTCTTAATTATTTGGTCAATGGATAAATAGTTTATTGATAGCATTTTCCCAGGACACATTGCTAGTCAGTTTGTGAGGACCACACAGTGAGAAATGTGAGAGAGACCTAGAGAGGACAGAGTAAAAATCAAAGCACCAGCAAATAACATTCAAACTGAAGAAATGGTAAGCAACATATGTGTGGGGAAAAAAAACCCAAACAATACAAATATTCTTTTCCCTTACAAGCTTCTAAATTAATGCAAAGAATGGAATCAGAAACCAGAGACTCCTCAAATGACTGGCATTCAATGTGCACATTTACTCATATTCCCAATCAAATCATATATTATGTTTCATAAATAGGAGGCGGATGGTGATGCAGAAATCACACAGCTTTGTCCAATAAAAGATGTGGTGTTGCCATTGTGTTCATGATACCTCAGAATACTCTGTTTTCCCCTCTCTTACAGCACAATACATTAAGATGTGGAACAATCAAAGTGCTTTTTAATGTCATATTCAAGTGACTATGAACCTTACTGCCACAGGAAACATAAGGGTATGTATTTGCCACACTCACACCTAAGCATGTTGCACTGAGCTCCTCCAATTGTAAATAGTCAATACAATTAATCTCAGGGGTAGCATCTAAAAGGACAGATAACTTACACTTCCAACAATCTCTCCTTTCAGGTGCTGTTCTCTAGGTCTACATTCACTCTTGCTTGGTTTCCTTTGGATATGTCCAGTGGCTCTTCCCTGTCCTGAATTTCACTGTTTCAGCTCATGCTGGAGTGTCTCTCTCTGCAGCAGCAGAGCTGTAGCTCTTTCAGCCTGTGTACCCCTCCAGATGTACCAAAATCACATCTTGCTTTACAACATGACACATTAACCTGCTTATTCCCAGGACTTTTTCCTGCAGAATTATTGCTTAAGCAGTGACTTACCATCCTTGTATTTATGTACAGAACAAGTTGGCTCTTTGAGGAATGACAGCATTCTCCCCTCCCTGCACCCCAAACACTTCTCTTAACTTGTGAAGATCATTTTGATCCTGTCTCTCTCCAGTGTATCTGCAGGATATTCTCGCATGGTGTTATCAGTAAACACATTGTATTCCATCAGTCACTTCCCTAACACAACTACTGAATAGTAAAGGAAGAAGATAAGACTGCTACAAAACCCTACTAGTTTCCAGTTTCTTTCCAGTTTCAAAAGTTCTCCTGAATCCCATTTTCCAAACAGCCATACATCTGTCTAGTAGTTGGTTTCAGCTATGTTGTATTTCCCAATTTTTGTTATAAGCACATAACGGGATACACTGTAAAAATCTTTATTAAGGTCAATATATTTTAAATCTACTGCTTCCCTCTTATTCACATTACACTGTAACATGTTTGAAGGCTGTAGAAAGCTATATTGAGATACCATTCCAGAGCAGGAATAGTAACCTTCTCTCTTGCTGCTGTGCAATGTCAAACTGGGTTTCTTCAGAAAAGCTTTTTTTCTCAAAAGCTAAGTCACAAGTTCAGGGAGAAATCTCTGCTATTTCCTAATGCTATACTCTGCTAACCTTGGCATTTTTTGAATATTTAGTTCTTTCCTTTTACAAAAAAAAAAAAAAAAAAAAGTTATTCTGTTTCCTTATTTCATGAATACTGAGCTGCTTTTTCAAAGGAAATAACTCAGGAGAATTCACTTGCTTTTTGTGTGTAATTAGAAAGCCAGCTCAAAAGGCTCCCAGGGACTGTTACTATGGGCATTTCAGCAGCTCTGAGAATCAGGCTGTGAATGGGGCACAAGCAGAAGCTGAGACAAGCAAAATGAATGGCCTCTGAAATCTTTCACTAGGCTCTGCAGAGGAAGGTCATCTTGTCAGATCACCTTGTCAGTGCTTGCTACCTGATGTTACAGTTTTTGGAAAGACTTCCAACCTGTGTTAATGCTTGCTTTAGCTTAAATTCTCCAAAGATTCCCAGAACAAGTACCAAGAGTAAAACTGTGCTTGTTGAAATTCAAATCTTTCTAAACTGTCTCAGTGAAGCCAACACAAAAGGCTTGGAAGACACAACACTGCACACACATACCCTTCTGCACATGGTCTGCTGCCTCTTCTCTTTCAACAGGAATGCTTTAAGTGATAATGTTAAATATTTGAAGGATCAGAACTGTTCTGTAGTTGGAACTAGGAATGTCTTTCATCAATCCCTAACTGATATTTGATTCTACTGAAATAAGTTAATCTTGTCATGAAATGAAGGTGCATGCAGTATTTGCATGAGCTTTATGAAAAGTTGTGCAGTTGATGGAATTTTCTGCTGAAAGCATGCCTGTTCTGCCTGCTTGCTGAAGGAGAAACCATGCAAACATGCAGCATCTGAAGAGCCCCACCACACCACAGCTATGATGAGATGTGTAAATGAGATGGTGACACCAAATACATTGTTTCCTCTGGTAACGTGGGATATTCAGACCCTGAAATAAGAAGGGAGCTCTCACAGACATGAATGGGAACACTTCAGAACTCCAGTTGAGACCTACACAATGACTTGAGAGCACTTCACTTGGCCTGGATGGTTTGCAAGATCAAGGCTGGAGCTGAAGCCCAAATCCTGTCTTGCAGACATATGACTCAAGAAGCCATCTCTACCCACTGAGGATACTTGAACTGCAGTCCTCTCCCAAAAAGACTTTGGAAGAAAGGGAAAAAGTTTATTCTGTTTTCATCCTTTGCTGCAGAGCAAAACCCCATTACCTCTGTGCTTTCTATTCCCACCTAGGAAATAGGCTCCTGAAGATTTGGTCTTGAATCAGCCTAGGATTTCTAGGAAAGGAATGTATAGAAGCTTTTTAGCTTTTCTTGCCAAAGTATTTTTGCTTATTCAATCTTATTTATCTGGTTTAACAGTCTCAAGCCAATTTCAGCATTTTTTTTTTTCTTAACTTTTGTGGTCTAATCCCATTCCTTCAGATCCATATTTATGCACATGCTGGACTGATACAAGTCAGTCTGGGCCAGGGGGATAATCCAACGTACAGAAAGTAAAGCATATGTGAATCTTTGCAGTATCATGGCCTCTGCAAATATTCTTTCATGAGGGTTTTTCACACAGCAGCTAGGAAAGGTAAAGCACTTCTCAAAAAAATAAAGAAAATGTTGTTGCAAACCTACAGAAACTGGCCAACATATCTGGCAACAGCTGTAGAACCCCAAAGCATTCTATTTCATTTCAAATTGCTGCTATCCCTTGTAATTCATAACCAGGTCACCACAGTTTAATAATGAAAAAAAAATCTATTGTTAATTATATAATTATCATAAACAATAAAACCATAGATCTTAAAAGTGAAATAAAAGTTTTTACAGACAAATACCATGGTTATCATGCTCTTAAAACAAAAAAATACCTTCTTAGATATCCTAACTTCTTATATGCAGATCTTATACATACACAGATTACCCTGAAAAGAGAAGCCCTTCATTTATTCCCAGGTCAGGCTTATGAAATTAACTGCCAACTTACTTTCTCCCCATGATCCTGCCAATGACCTTTCTCCTGCCCTGGTAGGATCATTCCCTCTGCATGGATTAAAGGTGATTAAGGATCAGTGTCAGTTTAGTCTCATACATTTGCTAAGCAGAGACGACAAACTGTGCCAAAATGTGTTTGATTTATTTGTGGTGGTTTTGTGACAGAGGAGCCCTGATTGGGCTCAAACCAAGGATCCAGAAAAGAAAAGAGTGCTTTATATCATTGGTAGCTCTTTAACCCAACATGTCACAGCAAGGACTTAATATCCTTCACCTAAATTATTAGTTTTCACAAACAATAATGACTGAAATCAATCAAGCTTTTCAGTGCTTAGGGTTTTTTAACCACCAATTCAATTAGCCGGTTGTTACATAAATACTTGTATCTACTGAGTTGAACTTCAAACACATTGATAGAGCCACAATGCAGTCAAGCAAATAACAGACAAAATAGAAGATTTCTGAATTTCGAAGAAACACTTGTCTAGCAGCATTATTCTTACTTTCTAAAGATTTTAGAGCTATATCTAAACGAACATATGGTCAGTTGACTCTGTAGATATCAACAGATCTATGCTGGAACTTGGAAAGCTGTGCTAATTTCAGGGAAGCATGATTCTAACTAAGGACAGAGAAATGTTCTCTTTATACTTGAATCTTGAAGCAATAGAGAGATTTCCTGTACTTGGACTGAGATATGTGCTTTTCCTCAAGTCTTTAAACTTCTTTCTTGATCACTGAATATCCAAAGAAAAAGATTAGACTAGGGCTAGATTAATTGTAAACTCAAACTAGAAACTCAGGGGTCGTATTATGTCATCTGCGGGAATCAAAAATGAGTTGGAACTATGACTGTATGGAAAGAAATCTTAAAAACCCCACACATGGTGCACATATTCATAAAATATAACAGTGTTAAGTATTTCCGACATAATCCTGATAAACTTTGAGAGATGCACATGCCCTCAATTAATTTAAAAAGAACTTTGTGTTGTTGTGCCATGACTGGATCTTGTTCTGTGTGGTTTTGCTCTGTAGTTGGTATCTTAATTACATAAAAACAATATTGTATTCTTTGCTGGGCTAAGGAGATAAATGTACTGTGACAGAAAGAATAGACAGAAAGAGATGCCATACTAATGAAACAACAGTGACAATAACAAAGAAAAAAAAACCCAAACAACCTTTTCAGCTTCATTGGCTAATGAATTTCAGGAAATAATCAGAATGGTTCCTTTTCCAACAAAAATGAGTGGTTGTGAAGATAGCCCCAATCTAGACACTTTAATGGATGCACACACACATTCTTTAATAGCTTGCTCATCAGACTACAATAAACGTACAACTATGAAGAGTTACCCGAGCTCACTTCATTTCCCTACTGCTGTTGGCTTCAGATTATGTTGACTCTATCAACAAGATTGTGGCTGTAGGTGTAAATTTATTAAGTCCCACACATCAAAATATCTCTCCATTTTGTAAGTTAGTAGGAGTTATGCTCTGGAATGGGTACAAGGAGAAACATGAGCCAAGCTTTTACTTCAATGTCCAGACAGCACAATTTACACAGGATTAACCTTGGAAGAACATACATAGTATATGAACTTCCAGAGTGGATAAGTTCAGAGGAAACGGAGCAGCCCTACCCTCACCATGCTTCCCAAATGGAAATACTCTTCCTGTATTTTGACCACCCAATCCCCACAGCACATAAATAGAGCGTGGAGACACTTCTCTTGCTGTCTTGCCACCATATACTAAAGTACTGTCTTTTTTCACCAAGAAATGCATAAATTTTCTTTAGGTAGAACTGGAGGAGTTTTTAAGAGACCAATGACTCCTTCGTGCCTGTAGGGCAGGCTGTGGGTGTTCTCTTTACTTCCATAGGGTATGCTGAGACTCTGCAGCAGGGCACACTTCCATCACCCCTCCTGTCCTCCCTCACCTGCCCACTACTTCTGGCTCCCTTGATTCTGTTCCCCACCTACAGAGAACCTACGCTTTAGAAATTTTGGAAACTTCTCATGTATTCTATTAGCTTAATTTTTCCAGATTGAATGTCATTTAGTTAATTCATGTATTTTTCAATCAAATAATGCTTTCCAGCTGGTCTCTGTCCTCCCTTGTGTTTGAGGCATTTAATAAAAGACAGCTTATTATGATTAAAAAACGCAAATCTGAAGTGCAACCAGGCCTAGAAGAGATCCCTTTAGCTCTTTAAAAATCTTTTGCAACTCATTTATAATACAAAGGAATACTAAGAGGCAGAGATGGTCAGAACCTGTAAAAGGAAATCCATTTTACACCACATATGATACAGCATATGGGACACAGCCTGTTACAGTAAAAACCTCTCAGGGCCAAGAAATCAGGAAATGACAACAAAGGCACTGGAAGTCAACAAATATTTAGAACTCGACTAACGATCTACAACCAAAACTTAAGAGTTACATACTATTGCAAAAGCCTCAGGTCTTTAAGCCTCTACCTCTAAGAGCAATGCCTTTATTAATTAGTAGACTTTTCTATTGCAGAGTTTTTTCCCCTTTTTGAAAGCATTTTGTTCTGAGTGTTGTTGGAAATGAAAGACTGGCCAAGATGGACTTGGAATCTCATTTCCAGATATTAGTTCCTATGTAACTCAATAGTATAACTCAGTTAGTATAATGAAGTTTAGAATCATCCAATTTTGAACCAATTTTTCAGCAATATTTGTCACCACTTCAATTCTGCTACATTCAGGTGAAAACTGAGTAGCTACAACTTGCTTACGTAGTCCATATGTCTAACATGAAAGTCTGAGCAAAGCTCTCTTTTAATTTGCCTTCTTTGATGTTAGAGACTTACAGGCTAACACTTAAATTCAGGGCATAGTATAGTTCTTCTAGACATGGCTTGATAGTTTGGAAAATGATGATTTATTGCCTGCACTTAATTATAGAATTATCTAGTGCTCCTTTGTAACAGAACAATCTGCTCTGTTGTTCCACAAACAGCACTCTTTAAAGAACATGTTTCCACACAGGCTTGGCTTTGATACTCTTCCCTCTTTTCACTGATTGATACCTTTCTAAAATGCCTATCCTAGTCCATCGTACCACCCTTCAAACATTAACTGCATCATCTTTTGCTTTATCAGTTTCTCAGCTTCTTCTGCTTTGACAATTGTGAAGACAACTATTTTGTGGCCCTGAGGCTAACTGGAATAGAAGGGCTTGTTTTCACAGAATTAAATTTTTCCTTTACCCAGACTGCTTATTGGGAAGAGTGCGTGGCAGTGCTAACTCCTGAGTGGTGCCTGAATGCCAAGAGAATGCTAGTTGGAGAAGGCTAAAACCATACCAGAAAATTCAGTAATAATTAAACAGTGGGGATGATCATAGTCCAGTGCTACCACGAGTCCTATACTCATTTAGCTCATTTCTAGAGGTAACCTACCCATCTTTGGCAGGTCCTGCTATAATGTTTCTGCATCCTGCAGAATGCAGATTCATTCAGACATTCAGCCAGATATTTTCTGAACTTTCAGATGTGCTTGTAACTAACGCTTGACATTTTTTGTCTGTATTTTGGTTTCCTCAAAGATTCTATGTTGCATCTGTTTATGTTTTATTTGGTTCTTACTATGGCACATTGTCACTCATTAAGAGTTCTGAAATTCTGGATGCTACTCTTGAATCTCTAATTAGCGTGCATGAAACTGTAGGGCTGGAATGGAACTCCACTGGTCTTTTGTCTTAAGGACAATCAATGACATTGTGCCACTTTCAGCAGATATTTACCCATCTTGTCCTTAGGAAGCACAGATGATGAAAGTTTTGTTATCTTCCTAGGAAATGCAGTCTAGAATTCCATTCTTATCATTAACTAAAATCTAATTGGAATCACTTTTGTTGCAATGTACTCCACTACACGTTACATGTCTACCATGGATCAAATTATTCTCCTTTACCTGAAAACTCTTACCATGTCCTTCAGTTACACTTTGTTTACTTTAAACAACTCTATTTATTTTTTTTCCTTGAAGGTCATAATTTCTTGGTATCTGTCATGGGATTCACCTGATTATATGTGGATATCTAAGGCTTAGTTTTGCTTTCTTCAATCAGTGGAAAGAACGTAATTGATCTCATCCTAAAGTAGGCACACCTAGATAGATTAGACAAGTGTTACGTTTATCTCTTCACTGACTAATGGATCCACTTAAAATCCACTGGTAGGATTTAAGGGGATTTGTGGATAAATAGAGCTCTCTGTTGTAGACATGTTATGTGTTTCTGTCCTAGCACAAGTGTTACCCTTTGGTGAATGTACTCAGCCAATCTACCGCCCACCTTCAAATTCTCTGTATCAAACTGACATATAATCTTTGGCAACTGATTTTTCTGATACATATCTAGATCTAAAAGGCAATGCATTATAAAAACTACCTAAACACTCTATATATTATTGGATTCCTTCTTCTATAGCCATCAAGTGCACTAAGTACTGCACTTTGGATGGCTTGGAATTTTCTCAAAAAGAGTCTCTTGAGTCCATTTGTCATGGTTTGGTGGACATAATATTCAACAGGTCTCCCAGTCTTTAATATCTGGATGCAAAGACAAGTCCATCCACTCTCACCCTTTCTCCTTGCTCTTCTTTCCCAAGCAAGTTATGTCCCTTCATGCTGATGTTCTACTTCTGTCAGTTACCTCATCTATGTCTGTTTAGCCAATTCATTAATAATTTGGATGATTTTTAAAGGCTTGCAACACTTATTTATTTTCCATATTTTTGGAATTGACATTAAATGCACATCAACTAGTTCACTTACCATCTTCCTGCCAATATTCTTTTGATGTCTATGAATTTCTTTGTCTACTGTAATTTTAGATCCTCAGTAAGCACACTTTTACTCATAATGATGTAGCAGTTTGTTTTATTTTTCCCTTAAACTCATCCTCAAGCCTTCTTTCCTAAATGTTTCAATGTTAATCACCTTTTCATGGTTAAGGAAGCCAAAGCCCCATGACACTGGCTCCAATCTCTGTACACCCCTGCATACTTGCAAATATTCTTTCGAGGAAGTGCAGTGGTTTTAATTACTATGTCTTATGCCTGTGAAAACCAAGCAAACTCATTACACTGTCATTAGTCTCTCACTCTCCCTAGTTTGCTTCCATACATCTTTCAATCCCACACTGACACTGCAGTTTCCCAGGGCAGTTCAGATGCTCTGCCTTGCAAAACTATCATTTACTGTCAAATTTTTCACAGAGCGCATCTGCTATTTCACCATTTGCCATTTAACTGCTATTACTTTAGAGTGTTGTTTGTGTTGGCCAAGGACCATGGTAGAGACTGGGGACACATTTTTGTCAGGTACTGGCAGCACTGCACATAGAAAAGCCAGAAATGATGCTTTCTCCTGTCACACAAGGGACTCCCACAGAACCTGCACAATTTCTTATGTCTCGTCCCAGAAGGCTTCACTGACACCTCCCTTTGTAAATTTGCTTGGCAGCAGGATAATTTCACAATACTCTGATTACAAAATGCTTGAGAAATATTTTAAAATATGCAAAGCATTGTCAGGTTTTAATTCCCACTCTTGGCCTCTGTAAAGGTAAACCAGACAATGTACAAGTAAATTGGTAATTTGATGGTAATGGTAGAAAAAGGGAAGAGTCGTAACTGACTGCCTGCTTGGATCTTTTTGTGTAATTAACAATTAGTTACAGTGTGTGGGGTGCTAAAGCTCCCAGTCAAGAGCTGGCTTTGGCATGTCTTCAGACTATCAGGAAAAAACATCATTTCTGCTCCACAGATTTTACAGCCTGTTTCTAAATCCGTGCCTGTTCAACACTGAGTTGCAGATTCACAAGCAGAGTTTTGCTCATCCTTCTGAGGGACTAAGAGCAGAGGGTAACAGAAGAAAATAATCTGACTTCAGTGGTACAATTATTGCCAAAGACTGCTAGTTCCATGTGCAACAGAGCTCAGCTATACTTTGACATGCTGTAACACAACTCTTTCAGAAGTCCTCTAAACTCTAAAGCAAAATTGCTTAAATTGCAAAGGGATGAATCAATTCTGGGTTGGATTCTCATGCTAATTCAAAATGCCCTGCAAAACGTAGATTGAACTTTTGAAAATAAGATTTCCTCAGGGAATGTACTACTACTGGGTCACATTTTTTTCCTGGTAAGAGTTGTCCATCTTATTGTAAGGTTCTTCAGAGGAGTGTAACACTAGTTTTCTTTCCAGTTTATCCTTAGCTCCTGAGGAAGCAATCTCTGTCATTCCTCAGAAAGTCAGAAAACAGTGGTAAGAACTAATAATGCCAAACAGCAGTGTAATTTCCTATGGTGAAAACATATTTTCTACCAGTAATTATTGCCAACAGCAATCTTGGAAATATCTTAAAAGTTATTGTTTAAAACATCAAACAGAAGGACTGCTTAGTACCAGGGATGACTAACACAGGAACATGTGCTTCCACACATGACACACACATCAGATTAAATGTTGATGTTTAGAGGTTAACAGGATGTAAACATTGACTTTGGATTCTGCTTAAGTTTACACTTGAATTTAGAATGAAAACATACCAGTTAATATATAACCATGACTGGCATAAATAGACAGAAACAGTCCCAATTGTTATGATGGACTTCTCCAATCATCTGTTTCGTCCTATAGTTGCAGGAAGATCAGAACTATAGAAGAAAATCAGTCAGCTGTGCTTGAGAAAGCACAGTAGAGGCTGAAGGCAACACTAAAAATTTATTTAACAATTATACCCAGGTACTTTACAAACAATAACTCATTCATTTTGTATGATGAAGCATGTAAAGGTGAAGTGGGGTGTGTGATGGCAACTGAAAAGTCTGTGGACTTAATCTTGCCCTAAGTTACTTTGGAACAACTCCCATCATCTTCAAATGAGAAAACTATCCCTTAGCTGGAAAAATTAATCTCCAGTTTAAGCTCTCACATACCCTGGTAGATGACTCTGATGATGGGATTTTGCCTATGGTCCAGATTTTTGACTGTGGAAAGTGTCTCCCTGCAAAAGGGGCATAGAAGGGTCTGATGTAGGTGGTGCTCAGTCCCACAGGCAATGGCCAGGATGGGCATTGTCTGCAGCAATTTAACAGATCCATACTGGTTCCTGCCTCAGCTCTACTGGGATTATTATGGTCTACTAGAGAAGGGTTTATGCCTGTGAGTAGCTATATGCAGGTCAGCATCACTGCTTTTCTGGACCAGGACCTGATGTTGAGTTTTTCTTGAGGAACCCTGATGAAATCCAGCAACTGGGCCATCCCCCCTTTGAACAAGGTGAACCGCCCTTCAGGTGGAGCAGCTTTGATTGGTATGAAAGGTGAACTTTACACCATCCTTCATTAACCATAAACCACAGTTTTTAAAGCACACTTTAAACACCCCTGACAATTGCACTAACCAGCAAGCAATGTCCTGCAGCACTGGGCCTGCTCAAGATAAGCCAGCACTTCCTCCACAGACACATGAAGCCTCTAGGCATTTTCTCCTCATCAATACTGTCAAATGAAACAATTAGGCAAGGGAGATGGTGAGTGGTGGTGGATGTTTTCATGACAAGAAGCAGCAGCAAAGCAAATTGCATTATTGTCTTAGCTGACTGTAGGAATTATATCCAGACCAGTGTCCCCTTCAGGCACACAGAATGACAGGTATTGCTTTAGTTAGCAGCTTTGTAGAAGCCATTTTAAAAACCCAAACATATTCCAAGATAGAAACGCCTATAGTTTATCCACGGGTGTGGGTTTAGTGCCTGTTTCAGTGACTTACTGGGACTGCAGATGGAAGAGTTCAATGAATCAAGCTGAATTCCCAACCAGTAAACACAAGTTACGACAGAGCCACAAGCTCTGCTTCTTTGGAGGAGTTCAGATAGACATCTCTGAGACAAAAGGCACAAGCCTGCTGCAGAAGGCAATCCTTCCCCTGACTTCAGGGGGCTTTGTACTGGGTCCAGGAAAAATAAAATGCCAATGTGCAGACGACCATCTGATACTGGCTAACACAAAGCAACTGTAGCTGCTAGCACGTAACTGGCATACACTTATTTTCAACATCCTTTCTGCTGTGTTGATGTTACCCCTTCCTTTTTCATGCCATTTGCAACACATCATTAGACTTGCTGCAAATTTGTGGGAGTAAATGGTATCCCTGGGGATGAAACCCCATTAGAGGTGAATAAACAATCTCCCCTTCCCCAACCAAATCCCAACCGCGCCTCACATTTCATGGAAATGATCAGCAGTTCCACTACCAAAACATTCACGCTTTATGAGTAATATTTATGATGGGAATTTTTTACGTTGGGTTTTCACCCCCAAGAATAAAAAGAGGAATAATTAACAGAAATAAATGCAATGAGAAATTTCCACATTATTACTATTATTTTCACAAGGCTTTCACAGGAAAGTAAAAGCTTTTGCAAGTAATAAAAGCCCTTGTTAAACTTCTTTCTTTCTTTCTCTTGGAAATGGGGTAAATTATGAAGCAGATTGACTTTAAAAAATAAATAGGGCTATAAATACATAAAAGTCATTGCCTTCCTGCAGTAATTTAATATGAGCATCCTACTCTGCAGTAAGGAAAAGTTTAGTTCACTCCCAGAAAGAATAAAGCAGATGTGAGGTTTTTCCGTCAGCTTAAGTGCTGCCTTGGTAAGGTGAGTTGTCCAGCTACATTAAACAAACATTTTAGTCAGGCATCACACAGGAAAATAAACAGTAGCAGAGGAAACATGAAAATATTAAAGACTGTTATTCTTTGGCCCCTTTTCCTGCGAAGCAGGTGATAAAATATTACTGTGTTTCCACAGGTAAGGAAACACGCTCTTAAACACTTTGCAGAAATACATATTACCATCATCACTTAAAATGTCAGAAGTGGAAAGGACTCAACTGTGACAGCAGAGAGGAGCCTGCTGGGAACTCTGCCGAAGCAGAGGACGGAGCACACGGGCTGGGACTGCAGGGCTACCCAAAGCAGCCTTCTGACCACCAGCAAGAGCTGGCAGCACTGCGTTCAGGCAAAAACATCTCGTAAGGGACAGCTGTAGAGTTACCTCATTTCAGGAAAAATTACTTTTCTTGAATCCTAATTAGGTAGATGCTAGGGAGAGGAAGGGAGGTTATCTGCTGTATCATCTTGACTTTGTTCTGCCCCACTGAGTATCAAAAATGCACAGAGGAAGAAGAGAGGAGACCTAGAGAGCTTCATCCTTTTTGCCCACCTGTAATACACTACACTACACTGGTCAGATTTAACATTGTTTAGTTTATGTAGACCTAAGTTATGGACCATCAGTAATTTCTGTTCTCTGTGAAATTATCTAGTTATACATCATGTCTGAATTCTATACATATCTAATTATAAAAGCAGAAAAATATCCTTGAAACAAATTCTGCCTTATAGCCAGAAGTTATCTAAAACTTACATTCATCAGAAGAAAGCAAGCAATTAATTTTTTCCTACCAAGGCTTTGATTTCAGTCACCCTGAAAATCAACTTGAAGATGTGGTGGTCTAGGTTCAAAGACCTGCATAGCTGCCCAGTGGTGAGGGGCAAAGGAAACCTTCTTTTCTCCTGCTCACTCTGAAAAATGTAGGTGTGAGATTGCAAGGTGCTACCTGAAATTCCCTGTGGCATCAGATTCTGTATCAAAAAATGCACTGCATTTTAAAATCAACTGTCAGCCTGCCTAGCCAACGTGGTTTGTGAAAGCTGCTCATGAGTAAGAAATGTATAGATAGATATAAAGTCAAACTAACTGTCAAGCTAGTTCAGTAGGTCAGCTGCTCCCCTGGGATGTAGGTCTATGTACAGTTCAGCTGCTGATCAGCTATGCAATGCTGGGCAATAGCTCATTGCTTGTCTTGAATGTCAGGTTCTTCTTTAAATATGCTAGTGCAGTGTTTGAAATAAAAAAACCTAGATGAGAATATAATGCACAAACTCCCTCCTGGCCTTGCGTGCCTCAACGGGCAGTTTTCATTTCAATAATCAAAAGATCTCTGTCTTCCATGCTGAATTTAGAAGTTCTCAAATTATCTTCCGTTATTTTTAGGAGTCAGATTTTCATTTAAATGCAAGAAAAGAACATAATTTTAATTAAAAAGAAAAAAAAAAAAAAGGAAAAGTAAATTTAATTTTACCTATATGGTAATATAGCTTTTAAAAAAAAAATCTTTAAGGAGGCCAAGTCCACTCATTTCACCATTTCAGGTGAATTTATCAAGTGCTTATCTAATACTTTAAACACGTTTTTTAACTCTGAAAAATAGGAGCAGAATAGAGAGAGGAGATACTGAGAGCCACAAATACAACAGCACACACTGTCCTTTCCCAAGTATTTCAGTTAGGTAAGTATTTCTACAGCATTTTAGTCACAAAAAAAGAACACTTCAAAAATTCCCATCTTATATGTCAGGAAATAGAGGTGGAGATATAAAATGAATTTCCAAAGAAGGTAGGAAGCAAATAACAGGGCCCTCACTAGAAACCAGCAACTGTAAATTCCAATGCAGCCAAAGCATGGGATATTTGACTGCCCTGTCAGCAAGGGTAAAGGCTGCATGGACAACTCAGACCACACTGTTTTCTGATGTCTGCAGCAAAATAAACAGCCAGTAGATACAGAGTGGGATTTAGCTCCTAAATTTAGGTCTCTAGTAGAGGAGGGTCCCTCTGAATTCAGCAAAGAGAAACAGTCATCTGCAGGATGTGATTCACCTGTCCTGCTTCAGATGCCAGCTACTCAGACAGCATGATGTCTGCAGTGGTCAGATGAAAACCACTCATAGTGTCATATTTTAAATCTCTCTGGTTAAGAAAAGAGAACTGGAATAAAAGCAAATCTCAAGATGTGACGGCTCCCAAGGTTGGGATAATTCAAATCCAGGATGAAATTTTCCAGTTCACTCCCTTGAGAAAAAAATTTAGTCCATGTAAAAGCCTGTGTTCCATTTTCATAGCTCCTGGAAGCCTACATTTCACTGGCTTTTGATACAGATTTATCTCCCAGATGCTACTTGATAGTTCTGCAAACTTTATCCTATGAGAAAGCTTTTTACTCTATGGCACTTCTGGGATGTAATTCTGCCACCCTGTAGAGCCAGAAGAGTGAGGTATCTACTGCTGGGAGATGAGCCTCAATTCCTCAGTCAGGACTCTCGCCTCCTATGCAGTCCTGGGGGCATAAGAGTGGAGTGCCTGAAACTGTCTTTGCCCTTTTCTCCCTGTAAAATGAGGGAAGTATAAACACTCCACATGAAGTCTGCATGTCTCCACACTTGCAACAAGATAAAACTTAGATCCAAACTCTGAAGTTTAATCTTAGTTCCTTGTGTTCTTACAACATCTTTTGGATGCTTAAAATAAACTGGAAATCTACCATCTCCAGCATCTCCTGCATTTGTGTGACAGCCTAAACCTATCCGAACCCCTCACTGAAGGTTTCTGAGTCCCCTCCCTCCCAGTGTGCCTGAGCTGCACACAGCAGACCTCCCCCAGCCCAGGCTGCTGTGCTCCCCTGCTCCCCAGACAGGTCAAACAAACAGGCAGATTCCTCCAGGGAAGTCGCAGGTTCAAGACCACAGAGGACATGCCTCGTTTGGGCCAGTTAGAGGGTTTTCTTGCTATTGTGCTTATCTGTGCCTTCACTGTCATGCAGACGTTAACCTCTGACCCGTGAGCCCGCCTCTCCAAAAAGCCTTGCAGTGTTTACCTATTATGTAATGTCTGTGCTTTTGTGGAAACTGTACAGAAACAAATGCAGGAAGTTTGCCAGTCAAATGGCTGGACAATAAATCCTGTCCCCTGCAGATAGAACGGTTTACTGTCACTGTAAGGCTGCTACTGGCATCTGTCACTGAAAAATGTTTACAAATTTCAGTGTACTGAAGTGCCAAAGTATTCCAGCATTGCAGGACTGTACATGATTTGTAGAACCACTACCAGTGTGGTGGACAGGGGTAGCCTTGTTTTGCTAGCCTGAGTAAACAGAGTGACAATGCTTCAGAAAACTCAAGGTCACTAATGTCCAGTTTTTCTGTCTGTTCATCTCCTAGGTTCATGAAACAAGTGCCCAGATGCTAGCTGGGTCATTGGAATGCTTCTTCTGCCTTCAGATATGTGTGCTAGAAGTTTAATTCCAGACAGGCAAACTGCCTTCAGACCCATTTGCTTATTTCTCATGGGTCCTTTATTATTTATACACTCTGTCTTCCCATCTTCTCTAACAATCCACCCTCTTCACAGTCCCAGCTTCCCATACCCATACTCTTTCTGCACTACTTCCCCCTGGTACTTTGTTACCTTTCTACACAGTGTCATGGCAATGCCTTCTGCTGTGTGACTGGGGCTTCTGTGTACCATCAACTGTAAACTCAGAACAAGGTAAAGATGAGTTTGGGTAAGAAGCAGAAACAAACATAATCTGAAACAGTGGGACAGATAGGTAATAAAATTCTGCCTTTGCTAACTCTGTCAACCAAGGTCCTGATTTTGCTGCCACTTGAATGGAGCTTTTCACTCTCAAAGTCAATGGGAGCAGCACTCAGTCTTTAGAGTTCTGCTGTAATTAAGCTTTCAAATCTCATTTCCTTTCAGAGGAGAGAAAACATTGTTGTGACTAAGCTTTGGATGTGGTAACAAATCCCTGGCAGGTTGGTTTGTTTTAACGGACGTATTAGTTTTAAGGAAACTTTTACCATCTTTTCTGCCCTTAATCACAGCTTTTATTACAATTACAGTAATGCAACACATGTACATGCCAAAGGCAATATGTGTATTTTTAATGAGTTGACATGCAACTTTCCTGGAAAGGAGAAACAACTTCATTTTCTGAACGCTCCTGAACCATATCTAGAAGCTTATTAAGGGGCCAGGAATCAATCAGAAAAACATTTACCACAAATTCAGAGACTTCAGTAACTCAAAAGATGAGCAGTCCCCTGAGACAGACTGAGTTGTTGTGCTAGGTTTAGCAAATATTTGCTGAATGGTTATGTTTCCTATTGTCCACAAACAATACAAGAGAAGGTTAACAGGCAATATCCGGAAAGCTCTAAGATTATTAACCCACATATGTGGTCCTGAGTCACTGGGCTTTGAAACATCATTAGTTCCCAAAGAAGAAACCAAAGGGGAATTCTGCTTGAGAGTGATGATATCACAAGCCCAAAGGAACTACTTGCATCAATAAGGTCTATTTATGCAAAGTTTTACAAGACATTGGCTCACAGGGGTTTTCATTCTGGTGCAATGAATTCAGTTAATAAACTGAGGATAGGCAGAGATCACATCCTATGAGTACAAAAGCCCTCAGCCTGGTTTCTAGCCTCAATTTACCTTACAGCTTGGACACAGATCAGAAACTGGTGCACACAGAAAATTACAACAGACAGACACACACAGACTAAGCAAGGCTCATTCACCTGGGGACTAAACCTCTTGGAGCACCAGACTCCAACAGCAGCAGACAAAATTCATTCAGTTAAATTGTTCCTGCCACTGCTGTGGTCTGGGCCAAGCAGCCTTCACAAACAGTTGCTTTCACAAAAAGTTGTCACACTTTTTCTGGAGGGTAATGCAGGCCAAGGACCATTTCCAATATAACCCTGGATATGGATAAACCTGTTTTGAGAGGTAAAAGTTTATCTATGGGGACCAGAGAAGGGTTCCTGCCTTGTGGAGAAGTGACCCCACAGACCTTCACATACCTTTCACTGAGACCAAATTATCAAAGGGAGAAGCCTGAAAGCCTAGTGTGCCTATGACTCCATGCTTGCTTTCTCCTCAGTCATCATAAAACTGCCATAAATTCAGAGGAACTTGGGCCACAAACCATAGGACTCCTATCAGAAACTTGTACTGCAGCAGAGCCACTGTTAGTATGCCGGGTTCATACAACCCAAATGGGGCTGCCTAGGTCTGGCAGTAAGATCCCTCTCTGCCCATCCTGCTTTCAGTCTGTGTCCAGTCCTACAGCAAGCCTCCAACACAGGCCAACACGTCCTCAGCTGTCTGTGAAAGGTGCAGGACCTCGCTGCAACCCCAGTTACTCTGGCACATCTGTTTGGATGGTTAGTAGGTAAAATTTAACTGATAGAAGACAGAGCACAACTGGAAATGTAGGAATGTGTTTTTACTACTATTAACACAATCAAAACTTCCTTCTTGCTATTATTACTGTGTTAGCACATCAATTCTATTCCAAATTGTTTTCAACTGCTAACTTACCAAAATACCTGGAGAATAGCACAGTCCATGTTCTGGTTTTCATTCTAAACTTAACATAATTTATCTGAAATTACTCCCTTTCTTAAAGCTGTTTCTTGTGCTAGAATGTGCAAAATATGCCTACAATATGCACTGGAAGAACATTAATTTTCTCTCTTTCTCCATATGTCCAAAAAACTGCTGAAATTCTTCTGTGCATGAAGTAACTTCTGTATGTCTTTGTAGGCTGAAAGCCTTTTTTTGAATTTACTAGTATTCTAATGCAGATGACAAAACCTATACAGCTGATTAAACCCTAGCTTTAAAAAAATAGATGCAAAGAACCCTTTGTGAAACTGATGACTGATTTATTATCACCGTTCAAATATGAATGAAATACAAAAAGTAAGCAGACACAAGCAGCATAAACTAGATTGTAAAACAGAGGTTTAGTAACATCGGATACTGTAAAGTCAATTTTCTTAAAAAATATATATCCTCAGGGAAAATATCTTGTTTCTTATTTTCTCCTTTTCTTTTTTTTTAATTGACTCATTTGAGATTTTCCTGACCCAGGTCTTAATTCAAGAAGAGATTAGACCTGTCCTTCAAAGCTTGTTCATGCTTTTGTACTAAGCTTTTGCCCACATCAACGTTTACTAAATGAGAACACACAAAAGCTGACGTAACAAGGACAGAGACAGGTGCTCACCGATGCAGTCCACGCTGAAGAGGTTTACGGAGGTTGTTATGGAAGACTCATCACAGGTCTTCATCCCTCGCAGAGCGAACCGCACCAGGGAGGCCTTGACTCCCTCTGGCAGGAAGGAGAGCAGGTAGACGGGCATGTAGAGAGCGTAGCGCAGCCGGCAGAGCAGCGGGGTCAGGAGCTTCCCCTGGGGGGACTGAGCCATGCGCTCGATGGTCGGGAACAGCAGCACGGAGCGCAGAACCTGCCGGCCCACCACAAAACCACCGTCAGCCAAGCCCTGCAGCACCACATCCCAGCCCAGGAGACCTCCCTTGGCACTGAGCCCCCACCTGAACCCAAGCTGGCTTTCCAGGAGCCTTGCACCCCAGGCGTGCGGGCAGGCTTTGCAGCACCCCACGGTAAACTTCTCCAAAGAGAAAGCAAACAGGAGCCTGGTTCTGCCAGGAGAGCAGAGGAGCAGAGCCCCATCACCTGCTCCGGGCCAGGACCCCAGCAGAGGGCAGCAGGCAGGAACCAGCATCCCAGCCCAGGCCTGGGTTTATGGCAGCAAAAGGACATCGCCCTTCATTTCATCTGGCAAACTATTTTCTCTAAGTAAACCAACCAAGCAGATTAAAAAATATCAGCCACTGTGATGGTAACTTTACAGTTTGACGAGACACGGGAGGTTTCGATTTGCAGTTCAATCTAAGTTGGTCAGAACAAGAGTCTCAGGACACAGCCCCTTCACTACAGTGGTCCATATTATTGCCTTTTATATGTAATAATGACATAGAAATATTCTAAAGCAGGTTATTATTTTATGTTATGATAATGCAATACACTGTAGCCTTCAAAGAGAATGAAAATAATTAAAAACCCACCCACACTAACCAAAATTGAATGAATATGCCTCCTCTCCATTACATTTCAATGTTAAGATGATTCTAAAAGAATAACTGCCACTTTTTTTCCTGGAAGTAAAAACATATTGCAAGAATTCATATAGGAAAAAAACTTAAAGACACACAACTACAATACCTAACAGAAGTATCAAGAAAGTAATATGAGGAATTCTGGATATTGCATTTGCAGATAATCAGGCATAAATTGCTGTGCTTTGCTGGTGAAATAAAATAGCTGTAGTTATTTATGTCTGCTTACTGCACATTTTGTTCTATGTATTAGGCAAATTAGACTAATTTTTTTATTTTTTTTTTTAAAAAATTAAATAATTGTCTTTACTCTCAGGTGAGACTCAGCTAATGTCTGCCACTGCATCTGTGTATAGCACCACTGGTCTCAGCAGCTACTCAGTGGAAGGCAAGGCTTGCCACCACACTATGCTTACAAGATCTGGGCATTGTAACAGAGCAAGCAGAAGAAAATCAGGAAATATCAGTAACTTGCCATTCTGCACTTTCTACAGTATTTTAAAAGCAGACTTTGAAAGTGCTATTTATATCGAATACAGAACTATTTTAAGAGATCTTTCTACTTTCCAGCTGATACTACTTTGGTTTTAGACAAAGAAAAATACATTCTCAGGGAAGTCAATCCTGGGCCTCTTTTTATTAAAGGCAACCAGCAGCTGAAGTATAGGAATGCAAGACTTGTACTAAATTATATGGTAGTTTTGTGATATTTCAGCTAGGAGCTGAACTCAAACTATTGTGATCTAAAGCAGATTTGACCTGCATTCCCAGGCACACATTAATCCTTTGACATTACAGTTTATAGATACAGGATTAGTTGCTTGGAGTGCTGTACTAACCACTGGGGGAAGTTGCTAAACCTTGGAAGAAAAAGGACAAACCAGGAAAGCCATTACAATGCCCTGCACATTCCTGCATTATTTAATGGCACACAAATTTAAAAGATGGTGCTAAGATGAAGGATAATTTTATTTAATTTCTTTCCTTTTTGAATCCTCTGCAGACAATAACAGAGAAATGTAAAGTTTGTAGTTCTCTAAATGATTATCAGCTAGTTCTTAGTTTACTGCTAGATTCCTGAGCCAGGATTTTGAAACATGCATTCGACTGACTGTAGCATTGCTTAAAAGATGTAGTTCAACTGATTTGCAAAATCACTGATACAGCAGATTTAATGTACTTTATTAAAGGACACACATATTCTTAAAAAAGTATGTCATATTTGTGTCTTGAAATAAGTGAAGTAGAAATGTACGGGTAAAACGAAGGAAATCAATGAGATTCACATGCTCAATTTCAATTAATATTTTTTTAACTTTTTAAATGCTACAATCTTATCTATATGCAATTTGCAGATGGAGGACGTTCCCTATAACAAGCACCAGGTATTGCCACATCTACCAATGCCATGGTACTTATCATTAAGTAATGTGTAAAGGTTAATGACCCCTTTATTTATGGAAACTCTTTTCATACTTAATGATAGAAGTTTCTTGTGGTAGCTATCAGTCAAAATACAAAAAATACTACACATTACTGAAGAGAGAAATCCAGATTCACCTGGTTTAAAATACCCCAAATTCAAAGTCCAATGATTTTTATCGGTTAAGCACATGAGAAGGCAGAGAGCTGGGCAACTAGAGGCATTAGCAACAGAGACTCAAGCAGATCTGAGGACTGCTGAGAGCTGGCCAGTGAATTTGCTGAAGACAAACATGCCTTGTGCCCAGGAGCCACTGACAGCTGGGGTTGTACCACCTACCCTCGCTCTGCCTTGGTCAACCCGCTAAAAATAGTGTGTGTATTCTTACATTATACTGGAATTGTCACAGTTGATTGTTGTGACAATAAACAGTGTTTGTAAAACTGTCATTCAACTTATTTGAGTTATTTATTTAACATGCTATTAAATTGCAAGATTTCAACACTCGGGATGACGCATACATTGAAGTTCAATGTGTAAGGCAGAGATGCTCTTTGGGTTAGTCACCAGGCAGCTGCTTCTATTTTCACCATTAGTTTTTAACTCTTTGCCTTACAGAGCGCTCAAGACCTGAATGGTTCAAGGGGCTATAGTATGGTGCAGTATCTCAGAAGTTTTGGATCTTGCTAACAAAAGGCTAATACTATCCACAAGCTCTGCATGTAATTTGATGTGGATGCCAAGGCAGGTCCTAGTCCCTAGTCAAGCAGTATCACTGCAAAAATGAATGGCCTGAGCACGTGTCCAGGGAACAAACGACCCTAGAAGCCCAATATGTTCTGCCCTTTATTCCTTCAACACACCGCAGTAGGAAGGTGTGGGGACTTCTGGAGTTTCACTTTTATCACTGTTAATATACTTTGGTACTAGAGCGATTGGTCCATCACCTTCAGGTATGTATGCCCTCTACAGTAAATTCTACAACACGGAGGAGAAACTACTTATTTCACAGGAACAATGAGCCCTCAAAGCAAAAAATATTCAATGCCCATTCCCCAAAAGCATGGCACTGACCAAGGAGCATTCAGGCAGGATCTCTCCATGAATATGATTCACTTCACGTGATCACTGCCTCACACAAATACTAAAGAACAAAACAAAGACTTCCTCCAAACTACTGACATAAAGGATGTACACATTCCTGTACATCTGGGCTTTCTATTCAGCTTTTAATCTACTGAAAAGAAGATGACAAGGTGACAGCGGAGTACCTTTAAGACTTTGCTGGACAATGGTTATGTCAACATGTTTTTTGATTTGGAGAAACAGCTGGAAGCTTTTTTGTTTTCATTAAAATTAGAACAGAGTACAAAAAGCCAAAACATTAAATTTACAATAAATTGTTGTTTATCATTGCACAATTTAATAGTCTCAACCACATCAGCAAAGGATTTTTGTAAAATGTTTAAATGGTTTCCTTACAAAAACACTAAAACAGATCAAGCTAAAAAACCCTTCACAGCAGTATTTTTCCTTAGTGCCTTCTACCAAAAGAGTTGAAATATATTCATCAGTTACAATTTGAAGTTTGAGTGGGTAATCCTGCTTGTTACAGGGACTGGTAAGTGACAGTGCTGGGGATCTTGCACCGCACTGAAAAACTGAATGACACTTACAGCCAGTATCAAAAAAGTGACTGAGTTTTCAGAGCAGTTAATTCCTGCGATGCCAATGAGGGGAGCTCAGTTCTTTTGAAACCAGGCATTTTTGGCTATGCACAGGAAATGCTGGCTACAGACTCATGCACCTCAGGCATGTACCTCCCCGAGATCCCAAAGCTGAGGGCCTGCAGAGAGCTGTCACACTGTGTGACTTGCTCTTCATACAGAGCGACACGTTGCTAAGAGAAACAGAACGGGAGAGAGGCACAGGCAGGATGGGACAAGGAAGACACCGAGTGGCAGAAAGGAGCAGGAGCCACTGATTTGTCTCAGAAGAGACCCCAAGTAGGTGAATTAATTGCATCCGGGCTTTCTTGGTCCTGTACCTTGGCTTTCAATGGACAGACCAACCCCACCCCCAACACACTGTGCCCATGGTCAGATCTCTCTACTGTAGTCCCAAACCGACAAGACTCTGACCCACTGAAGAAAACACCAGGAAGTGAAACTTCCTCAGAAATAACCTGCTGGTTCCCTCTGCTTTAATGGCAGAAGCAGTGGTTGCTGGAGGGTCACACTGACTTCTGAGTGGAAAATATTAGTTCTTGTTGAATAATCTGTTCTTGATCGCTGAGGGTGCAGAAACAGTTAAAGTAGTAACCACCATGAAAAAGAACATAAGGCTCAGATCTCCTGCCGATTATGCAACTGAGAGCCCACAAGGAGCTCCAGAGATCAAACCAGTGGGCAGAAGCAAGGAATCAATCTATTACATTTTATAACTGACCCATCACTCCAACCAATGCTCCGTAAAGCAGCATCCAAGCAGAGCTCTGTAGCTCACCCACAGACCCTGCAGCCACACACCTCTGCTCTGCAGCAATGCATCAGCATATGCACTACTTGAAATCACAGGGCTGGAAAGAAAATCAGAGAGGAACTTTTATTTAAAATTCCTTCAAAACCCTACAAGAAGTAAAAGTTGTTCCTCTGTCAAACATAACACTTCTTTTGATATATATTAGTTCATCCCAGATATTAGCTTGTTATTCCTCTGTTGTGTTGGCAGAGGAAAAGCTATTATCTGTCAGGTGAAACCTAGTAAATTGTTCAAAGATAACATAATGATGCACTTAATGGTAATCTACATTCTACACTTGACACAGAATGCCACATTAATCACAATTTCTTTTACTCAGTATGCAGAGACCTGGAGGCAAAACAAGGAGGGTCAGGAAAGTATTCCCTGCTTTATTGCCACAGCTGTGCTGAGTGGATTTCCAAGAAAATTCACGGGACAAACCAGACAGCATTGGCTTGGGCTTTCCTCTCACCAGAGCAGGACGGTCTGGACTGGTCCCTTCACTTTGCTCAGTCATGAATTATACATAATATAATATAGAGTTATATTTTAAAATTTTGGATAATTTCTTCTTCAGCTGTTCGAAATGCCATTATATTTGTTGTATAAGCAAGCTGTTGGTCACAGTTCAGTATCAACAAACCTACATGATTTCATGACAGCAAAGAACTAAAGAATGAACACAAGTGACAAAAAATTAATTCACTCCTGGTGTGAAGTAAGAACATACTGTGTGCACTTTCTTCTATTTTATCTTAAAGAAATGTCTGTATGTATTAAATGAGCAACATAAGAAGTATCTCAAATACAGTCCATAGAAAATCTTATCACTGAAAACTTCAAAGCGCTTTATAAGAACTGAGTCCCACAGAGAATTCTTACCATACTTATTTTCAGGACCAATAAATGGAAATTCAGAAAGTTACATGAGTCCCTAAGAAAATATACATTGTGAAAGTGGGAAGATTTAAAACAACTGTATGGTAATTCACAACCCTCTGCTCTAACCAAAGCTTACATTTCTGGGTAACCAAAGTGTTTCCATAAAAGGAAGTGGTAAAAAAAAATGTAAATAACAAACATTTTGGAGAAGAGCTTCACATTTTTTTACTGTGAATGTCACGCTGCCTTAGTTCATCAGTGGCTGCTCAGTTCAAGACTCTTCTGTTATCATCTTCTAAAGCCCCTCCCAACACACTGCTGTGAGGCACATGCACTTGATTTCAGATTTTCAACTTAAACTTTCTGCATTTCCTATTTATTAGTGTCCAAATATTTACTTTAGCACCAGATTATTTTTTTCTGTTCCTTTCATTCCAGACTTCTCGTTATGTTACCTATAAACCATGACACTAAGTGACAGAAAGATTTTTTTTTTTAATTTTCTAACAAAATCCTTTGTAGATGAGCAGTATGATATTCTCCCTGCCGAGCTTAATTTGTTTTCCAAACAAAAGCACAGCTAATGTATGCAACTCTGTGAAAGTGCTGTTAAAACTCCAGATAATACACTTAAATGTTCTCTGGTGGGCTGAAGAAATTCTTGCTCCCCAGGAAAGGCAAACTTTCTGAATGCCACTAACAGCATCGGGGCAATGTCTGCCAGCTTGACTTTACTAAGGAGTATGGGAGTTTTTGTAGTTTGAGAACAGATTGGATGAAGACTCTTGATCACAGGACCTTCTGATAGAATTTTCATAGGCATACTGAGGATCTGGCTAGGGA
Source organism: Merops nubicus (assembly GCF_000691845.1). Taxonomy (NCBI): domain Eukaryota; kingdom Metazoa; phylum Chordata; class Aves; order Coraciiformes; family Meropidae; genus Merops; species Merops nubicus. The sequence goes on along the minus strand of NW_008619513.1, from coordinate 17,961 downwards.
TCGAGTTCTTCAAGGGGACCGACACGCACCAGGCTGTGAAGGCCCGTGGAGGATGCACGGATGTCCACAGGCAGAATTCCTCTCACAGTATCTGAGGAAATCACGGATCAGTCAAGTAGAACTACTTCAAGCATCTTTAAGCATACAATGACCCAGCCAGCTTTTTTTATGTGGGTGAGAGCACAGTAGTGTAAATGCAACAGGATAACAGCATAGAGCGATGCGTTTAAAGATGAATGTTATTTAAGAAGTCAGGATTTCTTCTTTTCTGTTTTCATACAGACATAGATGAATAAAACAGCAGTGGCAAGACATAAAATATTAGCATGTAAATCTCAAATGCACTTTTAAGGACTAAGCACAAAAGCATGCAAGCAATCCATAAGATCCACTTACAAACTAAACTTTGGACTAAATTTTGCTTGACAATTTCTGTGCAGTCACCTCGAAGGCACTGGGTCTGGGTATTGCCTTGGGCACATGCCAAGTCCAATGCATACACACACACACTTACACATACCATCCAGGTACACGCCTCTAATACTTTCCTGAATAAATGTAGCAAAACCTAGAGATCTCCATCCAGTCTACTGGTTGCATGAATATTAATGACGCCTTACACTAAAAGAATAAATTCATAATTAAATACAGTAAAGTAGGCTCCTATGCACAGAGCTGAGCTATGGTCAGAACTGGAGTATGACAAACAGTTTTCTTTGTGGTATCAGTACAGAAATAACCTAAGCTTTAGCATATCAGACACACTGATTATTGACTATCCTACACAATTTTTTCCCCTTGTATATCCTCTGTAAATAGAAAGAGCTAAAACGAGTAGAAAAAAAATTATGATCTATGCTTGTGGCTTCCAGCTTGCATTGTAGCCTTGACACTGGTAAACTAAACCAAGCTCAGACCTAGGCTCCAGGACCAAAACCTTTTAGTATGTCTTCTGGCATGATTCTGGCCAAAACTAACCAGCACATTCCCAGACAGTTTCTCGGCACAGGTTAGAAAGTAGCACAGAACAGGAACTGTTCTTAATAGATGTGTGTGAAGCAGCTGTTTGGGGCTATGGGGAGAGAAGGAGGCTTCACTACTGGAATATATATTTTGCCACTTGCTGTCCAGAACCACAAGACGGGCCCTGATTTGTTTTATACAGAAAAATAATTTCAATACTAGTTTTAGTGTGTCTACCTCCATCAGAAATACCTTGAACGGTTCAGAAGGATTTAACAATTGATCCCTGAGTGAGATCCAAACCAGTATATACCATTCTGTATGCCATCCCTGGAAATCACACACAGATCCTCCCTTCTGCCATCAAGGGATCATTCATCAGATGCTCAGCAAGGAAAGAACAAGTCGCTAACTTTGTATGTCTTTACATACAGAAGTGTTAATGAAACCTGCTGAAATCACACCATGAAACAGCGGGAAAATGAGTGAGAATAAACCTTTGTTCTTTCAGAGCTCACTGTGGCTCAGTTTAATCAGCTTCACTACTGGCCCTTAACTCGGGTGCTAAAGTCAGGAGATAAATTACCCAAGAATCCCTACTGAAATCAGTCATGGACAGATATTCAGAAGATGCCAGATGAAATGAAAACACTTTCTAGTACAGTCTTCTGTCTCACACTAACCACACAGAGGACCTAGGACTTCTAATTAGGAGCTTCATCACAGAGAACAAATGAGACCCTTCCACAACAGGAGCAGCAGAGCATACTTTTCAGTACGTACTATTTAGGGAAACAAATGCTACTATAAAGTAGTATTTAAGTAAGTGTTCTCCAGAAAGGCTCGTTTGTAGCAAAGTATTATTTCCAGCAATGAAAAGACTAAATATACTGGTGACAACTGACTTTGACATTAGTTTGCTTAGAAATAAGCACCATCCTATGTATTTGGTCAATGTTTGCAAATCTGGTCTACAAATTACAGACAGGCAGTAGAAGAAGAGAAGCTATAGGTATGTCATAATTACTGTCACTTTTGTACCTAGATTGCAGTTTCCAATGCATGTAGTGCTTCAGTAAATGCCAAACCAGCTTCCTGAGATACAACCTGGGGATCTGCTTCATGGTGCTTAAGGCAATGTTTCCAAGCAGAAGTACAGGAAAAAACAAACCAAAACAGAACAAAACACCCCAAAAGGAAAGAAGCAGTATAATACTGAGGTTCTGTTAGGTACCTTAATCTGGTACCTTAATTATTGAGCTCATAGAACGAACTCAGAAGCAACTACAAACTTTAAATATACCCAGGAAAAAGAATCTAAAGCATCAGTTGGGAGATGGTGAGCAGCGTAAGGTCTGGTAATGCTTTTATACATTCACTTCTCTCATGCAACTATGTTGTCCTAGGACAACAGTATATTATACATACTCACTAAACTAATAAGACAGGAAGAATGGAAAGTAAATTCATTTATTTAAAATGTTTGGTTTCTTTCCCCTCCTTTTGTATAAATGGTTACCCCATTTAAAATAAATAAATAAATTGTGTTTCAATTATACAGTAAGCTGGCAGAATCTCTGCAGAGTGGCTCTGCCCAGGAAAGAAACCTATTCTTTCAGAAGGAAAAAAACCAATCAAAGGTTGTTTCTTAAGTTTTCACACCTCCTCCAAAAAATCAGAATGAAAAATGAAGTTGAGAATACTACAGAAAAAATGATTCAAAGAATGCTGTTAACAAATGGACTTGTTAACACTCCAGCACAAGACTGATCACTAAACTCAGTCCACAATCATTCTGCATTTCCTTTCCATCAAATTGTAAGAAATCCTTCAGCACCCAATGACATCCCTTATAAGGCTTTGGGAAAAGATCCAAACCCCCAAACCTGATGATGCAGCACAGGATGAGAAGATGGCAGATTCACAGCACTACCACTGGCATGGGCCCACTTTTCTAATATGGAACTTGTTAAATCAAAATATTTTAAAAATCCCAGGAAAAAAGAAATTCATCCAAGTGAGAATGCTACCAAAACAAAACAGAGATCAGAGCTGGTGGAGAATTCCTTTGTGATTTCAAATCTTTGATGAATTTTATTGTAAGCTTGTAAACAAGACACACCAGTTGCCATCTACAAGGTTGTCAGTATTATGGGGAACTCTGTAATATACTGTCTACCCGTGGTCAAACTTTACTGCTTCCAAGGAAGGCAGCTGAGGCCACAGAAGCTAGATCTTATGTCAGGGCAAAAAATATTTCTTGGACAACGATGGAAAACAGACTCTCTTACCTTTTTTTACAGTCCTTTCCATTAACTACTCACAGTTGCTAAACTCAATATAGTTTTCTTGCTGTTACTTATCTGGATGATTACTTCAGATTTACTATTTTCATGTGCAGAATCCAGTTTAAAATTTCTGAATTTATTTATATCCATCTGCTCTTACATAAATATTGCATTCTAATGTGACATAATAGATAATTGCATTAAAAAAATCTATTGTTCATTGTAATGTTTATACAAATCACCTGCATACACATCCTCTGTTTAATGAAGTTAAATGAGTCTTGAGCTCATTATCTTGAGGTCCTCCCATAATTTAGGTTCCTTATTATCTTCCTACACTCTCCCTCTACTTCTTTGTCTGAATTCCTCTTTCTCAAACATAGGTGACTAGAAATGAATTTACATGACAGCATTTATGTTTTTCTGTCCTACAAACCATCTTACGCCAAAGTAAAATGCATGTAAGTTCTCTCCATGTTGACATATGTCATTCATCCTCACAAAAGCACTGATGGACACCCTGAGCCCTTTACAGTACACTGTTACATTATATTGCATTAATCCTGTGATGCAGCACACCCTGAGCTCAGGTTGGCTGTGTGACAAAGGCTGATTCCCTTGTGTAAACCAACAGTACTGTGACCAATTTTTGTCAGCAGCAGGCAATCTCCTTAACTCAGATGTGTATCTAGCACAGCTTTGCTTCTATTTTATGTGGTAAAAAATAGAAGAATTTCATAAGAAAAGCAAGTAGTAGGATGCCTTGAAAAGAAAAGTTAATGTATATTTAAAAGTTTTTATGTATATTTAAAACATACCATTAAAAAAATACTTTCTTCCAGACTATCACTCATATTAACTTACAGTTTCCTACATTCTTATATATATATCAACTATTATCATAAATTACACCTCTTCCAACATCTGAATTTGACCCACTATGTTCAAATATATATATATAACAGTCATTTTTCAAATGAATGAAAATTTGGGTTTATGTTTTAGTATTTTCTTTCAGTTTCTACCTGATGATATAAATAGCAGGCAATATTCTCATCTGTTTAAAATGCTCTACAGTGATCACAAGCTGTTACTATGTTCTGGCACTTTCTTTATTTAACATACATTATCCAATTTTATTTGAAGTACACCTTTAATGCCCCAAGCCTCCAGTGGTTCCTGGCAGTTCCACTTGGATGGAAAACAAATTGAAGGACCAGCAATTTTTTGAATGTATTTGTGTTTCAAACCGTAGTCTTCAATGTAATGACGAACACAATGCCAGGCACAATGATTACAAGTTTAGCTATGGAGGCTTGATTGGCATTTGCACCAAGGTGAGACATGACTAAATTTATGGCTACTTTAAGGCTACTTTCCACTGACTTAGCATAAGTGTGATTCTGAGCCTTTTATGTTGGAATCCTGCATCTAAACTCATTGGATCAGCCATAAGAAGAGTCCTTTTAAAATGCTGAATCACAACCAGGCTTCTACAGTATTAACTATGTAACATTATTAATATACTAAAACTTGCTCTTCAGAGTTTGTTTACAGGAGAAATAAAATGGGATGAAAACAACTCCTACTGCATGGATGGGTGTATGACACTCCTCCTGTTTTAACTAGTGGCAAAATTTCCATCAATGTAATGGGTCTTACCTCTGTCCCATGAATAAATTCTAATTAAAGGATTTACTTTTCAGTTATTAAATAGGACAGGCTACAGTCAATGTAGAACTCACCAAAGACACAATATTCCCAGCTCTAGAGACCAAGATTCTCTTATCTATTCTTGGCTAGACAGATAAAGACCACGGCTCCCATAAAACACTTAACAGAGTAGTTACAAAATAACCTCTTGGATTGAGTAGTAAATTGAGACTTTTGACAATTCCCTTTGGAATCAATACACTTTCAATCATGCCTCTCAAAAGGTTGTCAGTACCTTCTATGATACCTGACTTCCAATGCTGAGACCTGTTTAATGACAACAGGACAAGGACCATCCACACCTCACCTTACAAGTGGGTCAGGGCATATGAAAAAATTATGTTGTTTCACATTACTTGAGATATTTTCCAGTAAGAAATACTCCTAGAATTTTTCCAGATGAAGCCCGGAATTCTGCTAAACATACAAAAGACCAGAACTCAGAAGTGCTCTCTATAGACACTGCAAACTATTTCTCAACAAGTCAGCTCTACATACTGAACTATTTGCGAATTATTAAAAATATAAAAAATATTAGACACACAGACTGTTCATTACATTTACAAGTCTCACAGGGCTGAAATGCAAATTACTCTGTACTACAAATATTTGGGTAACTGAAGACTTGCCCAAAATGTTTGGAAAAAAAAAAAAGTCCAAACCAAAAAAGTCTTTTTATGGGTCAAGGTAATAATGAGAAAAGTGTTCTCCCAAAAATCTGTATCTTATTGTTGGACTGAAAATAGTTTAATAGAGAAAATATTCATTGACAGAGCAGTATTTTACATAGAGAATTAAGCCCCATCAAAGTGGGCAATATCACTCCATCTACAAGGGAAGTGCCAAAGGAGACGGCCAAAATTTGCAACGGTGTGATAATACCGACAGGGATGGATTTGTTGCTATTATGATTAGAGCGTATAAACAGCAGAAGATTAGGAGGGGTGAGAGTGAAAAGAGAGGAAGAATACTTTATTGGTTGGAAGAAGGGCAGGGAGAAGCTTATGTTGGAATGCAGTGTCACAGTTACACACCATAAAGCTTTCAGTTGCTCCTATTACATGGATGTCAGAACGCAGCTGCCACTTTCCAGGAGAAATTCTTTCCATTTTCGTTTTGGAAGTATGGGGTGGGATTTTTTTTTCAGGGTAGCACTCCCATGAGATCACTGCATTGCGTCCACAGGTACTCTTATGGTACATGGACTGGTACCCATGGTCCCTGTAGATGTGACCTGGGACACTGACCACTTACGATGAATCAGTAATATGTCCTTAAAGTGGAGAGATGGCTCAAAAGGAAAGTATTAAGAATCAAATTTTGTTGTCTTGAACCAACTTGCACGGTCACCAATCAAGGCCATACCTACCAGTAAATCTCAATGACAATCCCTTCAGTTTAAGGAAAAGTGGCTGAATAAGCTGAACAAGAAACCAGCCTTACAATATAATTTCATTTTGCTGGTGGAAAAGGAAGGCCATGGTTTTCCAGCAGTGCCTCTAGATCCTCAGACTTCTATTTTCAAGTGGTCCAGCTAAGACATTTGGAAAGGACATATTTCACTGCTCACTGAAGTTAGCCCTCAAAAAGGCATATAGACAACCCAAGCTCATCGCCCTGCTTGGCTAGAAGGGTTAGCAGACAGCTAAGGAATGCTGAGCTGACATTTGATGTTGGAAAGAGTTCAGTCCATAACCATTTTAAGTGGCTTATTTAATGACGTACTCTGGAGGAAGAAGAGCAGACCAAGTCCCGACTTGTGATATCAGTGAAGAAAGGGCAGAGGAGAGAACCAAAAAGTATACACTGAGAAGAAACAGAACACAAAGCCCAACTTTGTATTTTTGTCAAAGAAGAAAAAGAAACAAGCAATATTTGAGGTCCAGAATAGCACTTGTATCCCAAAGTCTTGTCGGGATATCAGAAGAAGAGAAAAAGAGAGGAAGTGAGGAATTCTCTCAGTCAGCTGGTTTTTCCATACTTGCATTCGTAAGCATTTTAAATAATAAAGGAAAAAGACAAAATTCTTTCCTTCACAATACTACAGACTGCTCCTAGCCGTAATTATTATGACAAATGGAATATAGGCAAGAATCTGCTAAAAGAGCAAAATTATCATCTCTAATTTATCACCCAAATGAAACTAGTCATCAGGTAGGAAGAGTTTTAGTGCAACTGAGAACAAGAATTTGGAGAATACCTTTCAGCTGCCAACGCCAGATAAAAAGTCCAAACTCTGTCAGCTGCCATTAGAGGTTACAATTCAAATTATATTTATTGAGATCTGAGTTTGTACCTTTCACTTCAGTAAAATATACTTAGAGTTGTCATATTGCTGTTTTAAAATAGAGTAGCAGAAATTTATTTTTTTTCAAGAAAAAATCAGGACTCAGTGAATTCTACTCCTTATATTCTTTGGTTTGGAATTTGAAATAGAGTAGAAAGTTCTCACAATTTTCCAGTGACTAGAAATGTTGTAGCAAAGTTATTAGAAGCACATTTTCATTAACATTAATTGAACTTTCCTACAGAACTCCAAAGGTAACAATTTCTTAAACACATTTGTGATTCCTGGACTTCCACTTAAAGGTATACTTAACACTGAATTCCATATGAAGAGGCAAACGCCAATGATTTTTTTCCAAAATGCTACAGTTAAGCAGATTTATATGCAAACAATAGAAATCAAGCATTTAAAATATCTATGCATGAAAATAAATGGAAAAGGAAGTGGATTTCCATTAAATTTAATTTTGAAGATAACCTCAATTGTAATAGCACAGAAGGTGATTCTTAAGAAGAAATCTAGAGCTTGATTTAGGCCTCTAAACATATGTGTAAAATCAATCACTCAACACATCCTCACACACCTGAAAAGATCCATTGTGGCATTGGCAAAAATTCCCCTAAAATAATCAGTGATCAAAGAAATACTAAGACAGGGGAAAAAATTCTCCAGTATTTCTTTGAACTTAATTCAATAGCCTACTAGAAATGCCCAAAACGCAGCAAACGTGCAATCCAAGCTCAGTGACCTTCTAACTGCTTTGTACAAAGTTTGTGTCTTTCTCCAATGCCTTTCACTCCTTCAGTGAACTCTTCAAACAGGACATACCATTCTCAGTATAGAAGCTAAGGCAGAGGAACAGATTTTCCACTCTAGCCTCTAAAGTAAGCATCCCTAGACTTCACTGTGAACTGTGTGGAATGAACAAACTAACAATATGCCAGAGCAGGAAATATATTTAATGACAACACTGTCCATTCTAAGTAAGCTCTTCAAACTAGAAAATCCAAGTCAAGTCCTTCCTCACTGCTTGAGGAACTGTATCACACACAATAAGAGGTAAGAGCTGATGAATCAGTTCAATGTCTTTGTTGAGGGCTCAGGATTGCAAGTGAAACTAAATTTTAATGTAGAGCTTCTAGGTGCAGTTATTGGTTACTAGAGTTATAGCCATGCTCAAAGTTTAACAACATGTTTGCAAAGTCTATGTTCAAAAACTCCACCATCCTCCTTCACATGCTCCTTTCATGAACAATTCTTTAATGCCCCAACTGCTTTCCTCTTTCCTCTACTTATTTTAAAATTAGTATGAAAACTGCTGAGTTCTGGCTCTGTTGTGTTCTGTAAAAACATATTAACTGCAGTAAAAACCCAAACCTAACTCAAGCTATGTGTGATGGATTTTAATTACAACATCTTTGTCAGCGACATGGAGGGTGGCATTGAGTGCACCTCAGCAAGTCTGCCGATGGCAGGAAGCTGTGTGGTGCAGTGGCTCCCCTGGGGGAAGGGAGGCCACCCAGAGGGACCTTGACAGGCTGGAGAAATGGGCCAGTGCAAACTGCATGAGGTTCAACAAGTCAAAGTGCAAGGTCCTGCACCTGGGTGGGGCCAACCCCAGCCACAATGACAAACCAGGTACAGGGCTGGTTGAGAGCAGCCCTGAGGAGAAGGACTTGGGGGTGTTGATTGACGAGAAGCTCAACATGAGCCGGCAGTGCGCTCATGCAGCCCCAATGCCAACTGCATCCTGGGGTGCACCAAGAGGGGTGTGGCCAGCAGATCAAGGACGTGATTCTGTCCCTTTACTCTGCTCTTGTGAGACCCCACCTCAAATGCTGCATCCAGTTCTGGTGTCCCCACCATAAAAGGGACATAGATCTGTTGGAACGAGTCCAGAGGAGGGCCACAAAGCTGATCCAGGGGCTGGAGCATCTCTGCTATGAGGATAGGCTGAGGGCACTGGGATTGTTCAGCCTGGAGAAGAGAAGACTCCGAGGGATCTTATAACTGCCTTCCAATACCTGAAGAGAAGCCACAGGGAGGCTGGAGTGGGACTTCTCACAAGAGTGTGCGGAGACAGGACAAGGGGAAATGGTTTCAAACTGCAGGAGAGTAGGTTTAGACTGGATCTTAGGAAGAAGTTCTTCAGTACGAGGGTGGCGAGACTCTGGACTAGATTGCCCAGAGAGGTTGTGGATGCCCCTTCCCTGGAGGTGTTCAAGGCCAGGTTGGAAGAGGCCTTGAGCAACCTGGTCTAGTTGAGAGGTGCCCCTGCCCATGGCAGGGAGGTTGGATTAGATGAGCTCTAGGGTCCCTTCCAGGCTAAGCCATTCTATGGTTCTAGGATATCTTGATACTGAATTTTGTTAATTCAGTCTAACTCTCAAAAAGAGATGAGTCTCTGATTTTCAAGTGCTACACATACACATCTGTAGACAGAATTTCAAAGGATCTCACAACCCAGTAAAAAAAGTTCTTTGAGAAATCTGGCTTTCAAAGGGGTGTTGAGCTCTTTTCAAAATATATGCTATAAATCCTAATTGTTTTTGAAATTCACTTTTGATTGCCTCATTTTTATAGAATCATTTGACTTAGTTGTTATAATATGAATCCAAATTTTTTGAGATTCAAAATAACAAGATTTTATGAACAAATCTGTAAAAATCCACGGTACTTAATAAATCCTGTTATTTTGCCATTTACCATTCTAGCCATCTTTTTATTTTTAGTTTTTCATTTCCTCTTCATTCTCATGTTTTACTTTGGATTCTTGATGAATGATCACAGATTCCGCTTTTTGGTTTGTTTTTCTTCCTTTTCTGTTTGTACATTTGGCTACTTTAATGTCTTTTAACTTCCTAGAAAAAATAATTTTTATAGGTTTATTTGAATTTTGACTACATACATCTGAGAAGAAATCAGATGTTTCATTTGCAGCGTAATAAACACAATGCTATTAAAAAAAATCAAGTCGCTTGAAATAAAAATTATTTCTCTTACGTTTTCCTACTTTGAATCATCACAAACCAAAATCTTGGGGTTTATATTGTTTCCATATTCCACTGAGCAGTAAACCAAATACATTAAATAAGGTGATAGAAGTTGAAGTTTCAGTGAAAATAATGAAGAAAATAAGAATTTCCTCAGAATGTCTTGGGAATTAGTTTTTCCTCAGGCCTTCTTATCTAACCAAGCTAATCTTAGGGCAACGTTTGTATCAGCTCTCAATCCTCAGTCTTAAAAATGCCATCAGTGTTAAAACCAGGAACTTGTATTCATATGTTTAGAAATTACATTCTGACAGATATACTGCTGCTGATTTTGTCAAGTCTGTCTTTCAATCGCAGAGTACATAAATTTTAATTAAATTTGTACTTGTGCATTTAATTAACACTCTACTATTTACCAGTCTCATCTTTCTACAGTGTTTCTGGACCGTAAGTTTTCTTGGCTCAGAAGAGTACTGAACCATATGTAGTCCTGTATTTCCCATAAAGTTCTAGGACTGAGCAGGTGGTATCTACCTGATTCACCCACTTCCAAAAATAAAGCAGGTATGCTGTGTATACATATGGCAGCACTATTAAAAAATGCATAATTTTTTTTCAAAACACATCTAAAACAGTATTAAGAATGAATTTTATATATATATATATATATCTCAGAAGTGTTTTCTAGAAGGCAAAACAGAGCTTTAATATTTACCATACCTTATCTTTCTGTTCTCTCTATTTTTAGGAGAGACATTTAGGAACCAAATGAGAAGACGAACTGACAGTGTATAGCTGTTGGTCTGTGCTTGGTAGAGAGAAAAAGAGTGGACTGAAACATGAGGTTTAATTTAAGGTAATGTATATCCCTTTTTTTCACTCTTCTTAGAACTGTGATATTGCAATCTTAAAAGTTTCTTTTCTACAATGAGTTTCTATATTGACACTTCTTGGTCAGATACTGAACTCAGACAGGCAAATCCACAGCTCAGTGACTCCCTTTCAGATGTTGACAAGACAGCTTCCATGGGGCTCACATCAGCTGAGCCATGGTGTGCTAACACAGTGCAACAGAACAGGTCATGAAATACCAGTGAGCAGAATAAAACAAAAGAATTCAAGTCAAGGTAAACTTCAAAAAGCTTTCTTAAGACCAGATAATCTGGCATGAACTTTGGCCAAGTAGGCTACCAAGCACCACAAGCCTCATCCAAACCTTCCATTTCTGCTTCCTTGCTAAACTCTAGGTTTTGGGTTAGAAGTTTAAGATCTCAACAGTGTTGACACAGATCTTGAAAAGGGCATAGTTCAACAGTCCTTCCCAACATGAAACTGCAAAAATTTTACACGTTTCTAATCCTAAATTTTTGTGTTGCCAAAAAAATCCAGAACTTTATCATCTTATGATGGTAAGGGAAATCTCAGGTATCATTGTTTCTTGCTTGCTACTTCCACAGTTACAAGCAAGAGTAAATCTGGATTATAGACACGACAGATTATAAAAAGTAAAGGGGGAAGAACAATGTTAAGGCATAAATCCTGTTACCTCATTATAGAGAGAACTGGATTGTTAACTAGCAGGCTGTTGACCACAACATATTTGGTCAATGTAAGAGTCAGAAGATGGCACCGTGTGTAACAGACAGTGTGTGATTAAAAGCTAATTCCTCTGCTTAAGACAAGAAAGCAGAAAATAGAACACCCAACAGACACAAAGCAATAATGGTCAGATATCTTCAGAGCATGTCCAGAGTGTACTCTCAATTTGTTGATCACATTCCTGATAGATTTGGTTATTAGCCAATAATTGATCATGCCACTTTGTCTTGAAGCCAATTTTCCACAATAAAAATTATATTCTTCATGTGGAGAAAGATGTATGCCTCCCCCTGGTGAAAGCAAAAGCAAAAAACCTGACTCCTTATTTAATCTGCCTTTTGGCATTTTACATCTGAGGATGTATCACTTTCAAAAGTTTTTTTCTCATTACATTTAAAGTTTCCTAATTTTTTTTGTGTATCCTTTAGATACTCCACATTCTTTTGTCCTCGATATTACCTGGTGGGATGTTTGTGAAGAGGAAAGTAATTTGAGGCAGACATATGCAGAACATGGCAATCTAGACAGTGCCTAGAAGGTGGCATTCGGTGGGGGCTACAGAAAAATTCCCCTCTGCCTGTTAATTGCTGCATTTTCTTACAGTTTTCAGTTTTAAAAATTTTTTCTTGGTGGGGAGCGGTAGAAAAAAATATGACTGGGATCATTAGGATTAGAGTCTGTCATCAAGTCAGTGAACATAATGGTTGCTAGTGGCCTTTTGGATGAGCTGACATTCCCAACTCCATTCTACAGTTACCAGTCTTTCACTGAAGACATTTTGAAAATTTTTTTTTATCTTTTCAATACAGGCTGGTGGCCCTTTATGAGTGTCTCAGCCAAAAGTCAGTATCTCTTTAACAAATTGGTTTGCCATGAACTTGTCCACTTATTGCTCTTTGCTTTGCAATCTCCCACTCCAAAGAGAGAAGGTTTTCTGTCTGTTGAAGGTTTTCTGTCTGTTGAAGGTTTTCATATGGAGGTGGGTTTATTTAAAAAAAAAAAAATTCTCTTCACAAATCTTTGTAGAAACTTCCTTGATGCTTCAGAGATACCATATCTTGGGTCTTCCTTTGGTCAGGTTTAATAAATAATCTGCATGACCTCCCACTATCTTTCAAATAAGAGAGCTGCATGTTTGCATAGGCACCAAATCTGTATTGCTTTACTGGTGGATTTACTGGGATACTGGCTCAAGCATCACTGAGAGAAGATACTCCTCAGAACTTGGTCAGCTGTGGCAAGGTGGATTATGCAGACTCTGCAGTGTGTATACCATCAACTAAAGCAAATTTCAGTCTAATTGCTGGCTTGGAACACCTCTGCCTCCCTGACTATGCTCCCAAACTTGCTATCTATCAAGAATTCATAAGATAATTGGTAAGATTGGCAAAAAAATATATATTATAGAAATAATCCAATTCAGTGACCAACTTAAAATCTCCATGAAGTTAAATTAACACGTCTCATTGAAGGCAGCCAAACTTAGACTCACGATTAAAACTCTGCAAAACTGACTAAGAGTCTTTCTCTTTTTGCTCCATCAACACTTCAAGGAGGTTGAAGGTGGGTATATATCAGCTCAACATTGTTCACTCCTTAAAAAATATGTAGCTGAATTATCCAGATGGATGGACTGGAGGTGAAGAAAAACACATCAGAGTCAGTTTAGTTTTCTATCATGGCCTAGAAACTTGTAGCTCTCTTTACAAGATAGGCATTTATTTGACATGTGTACCAACTCCCCTGCAAGGTCTGCTAAATATAGCTATATATTTTCTTCCTGCATAATTCTGCAAATGTTGTCACTAGGCTTCTGTTACTGTAAGTCTTTTACACATTCCAATTTTTTATGAGGATTTTTTCACTTTATCACTTAAGGCTGCAAGGAAGATGAAATTAACATAAAAATACTGTTTCTTCCTTCTGTTTCTTCAGATCATGATGTCTACTGCTAGACTTAACCACATATTCATATTCCACCCATCACTGCAATCCATTAAGGAACAAAGAGCAAACAGCTCTTAGCAAGGATAAAACAAAACAAGGCTGCACAAACGAAGGACATTTATTCACATTTCTACTGTGCTGTTGGTTACACTGCTCCCTGGCACATCATCTCTCTTCAGAAATACACTGGCTGTTTTTCTCTTTTATGCAGTCTCACTGTATTCTTCAAAAGATCTGAGAAATGTACCTCTGTTTAAGAGAGCATTCAAGGCAGTAAAAAATACATTTCTTCACTGAGTATATTTTAAATTTATAATCATCAGTGAGCTCATCAGAATTTAATTTACCTGGACAACTGCTATGTAAACTGATTTTGTTTAAACTGTATTGTGACACATAATTTCAATAATCAACATTTGAATTAGATGCTATTATGTTAAATGAAACTTTCAGATATGGAATAACACTTTACATTCCAGTTTACCTCAGGTGTATTTATATTTTCTTCCTAGTTCCAAAATGCACTAGAACTTCTAAGGATGTCAGAACCTGCTAAAGTGGTGTTCTTTCAGAAGATGTTTTCTGTAATGATGACCTAACCAGTCTTGGACTGTCTAGAGTCTAGGTTCTCAGCAAAATAGAAACTGAACAAATGTCACTGCCTTCCTACAGTCTTTGCCTCATCCATTCATGTTGCTGAAAAGATTCCCTTATTATCTCAAAGGTCAGACATGCTTAGCAGTTCCTGTACTGTTAAAAAAAAAATCCCTCTTTTAATTTCACAGTCTCACAGTCCTTGTGAATTGCCAGTAAATCTAGACTAAAGAATTTTGTTTTCTCATAGAATTACCCACAGTTTAAAAATTGTGACTTTTTGCTTTCCTAACCTTATGAAAGTGTTTCCCAAACTCATAATCAAGCTTTCAATGCAACTAAAACTACATTATTTATGTAAGGGGTCGCTGCATTGAATTCTGTATTGCAATAAATCACTTGGCAGAGGAATTCTGACATGCTTCTCTCTTTTATGGCCTAATTCTACTTTCACTAAAGTTGGGGAGCTTTCAAAGTACTTCAACAGAAAGGAACTAAGTGTTAACCAGAGACAAAAGAACCAAGTTGATATGAGGCAGAAAGGCAGCAGTGAGAGAAGCTAGTGTTTGTCCAAGTGAGATTTAAAACCATTACGAACCAACTTACACAATCCTTCCTCCCTCCCCGTAACTATTCTCATCACACAAAAAGATGTGTAAAACAACTCTTTCAGCAGGTGGGATCTTTTTGCTATGATGGCCAATTATGCACTTGCTAACACTGGCAAAATACAGTTGTCTCCTTGTCCCATTCAGCTCTTGAGAGAATGAAAAGCTTAAAAAAAAAAAAAAAAGATAAAAAACCCAACAGCT
The DNA here is from genome assembly GCF_000691845.1 of Merops nubicus. Lineage (NCBI taxonomy): Eukaryota > Metazoa > Chordata > Aves > Coraciiformes > Meropidae > Merops > Merops nubicus. Next base: position 2,765 of record NW_008619513.1, on the reverse strand, counting down.
ACTTAAAACATCTGTCTTTGGGAAACTCTATTTCAAAAAGAGGATTATCTCTACCAGTAAACTTTGGAAAAGCTTTGATAACTTACAGAACTGATGTTGGCCAAGAGACTTGGTAAATTAAAGCCCAGGAATATCTAAAGATGGAGACATTCCTGAATAACTTAATGTATGAACACTCTTGTCCAGAATGAATCTAAAATACATTCAAAACCATTGTCTTCATTTTTTTTAAGCTACATCAGAAAAAGACATTTGGTTTCAAATCAGAATGTTCTACATGATTTATTCATGAATTAATTTTCTTACTGAAAAAAGATGTATTCTTTTTTTTAGCATAGTAGATAGTATTCCTTCTGTGAGTAATTATTTACTGCATTTTATGTTGCATACAAAGATACATTGTAATGAAAACTATCGTCGTTTTTCACTGTTTTAATAAAGCTTTTTTTAAAACAAACTTCTACATATACAAGTAATTTCTCATACACAGTAAAAAAAAATAAATTCCCTGGCCAAGAGGTGGCAAAGAGAAAGCTGTTTCTGAAATTTCATATCCCAATCAATGCATTTGTCAGAGAGCCATATACAGATGTCTTCTCCCACTATGAGGTGTTGTAAAGGGCTGCAGGTAACTGGGAAGAAGCAGATTTCTAGACAACAGGGGAAAAAAAAGCTAAGAGTTGTGACATCTGTTATTCTGTTGTGTACCTGTAGGCCATCAATGTTTCCAAACAAGCTGTTCACAACAGATGGAACGTGGCCTTTTGGTTCAAGTATGAAAACACAAAATGAGGACTACATCTGTCATACTGAAGGTGTGATTTAGGGGAGCACCAAAGACCCCACTACTAACAATGAAACAACAAAACCTTGGAATAACAGAAGACTAATGTATTATCAGCTAAGTTTTAAAAAGAATGGTAAGTATTTCTGGCTTTTTCTAACATCAGAAATAGCAACAATAATGTTTTACAGATGAAAGCTCCTTTGCTTTTTTATTTATTTTGAAAAATTTTAAAAAGGAAGAAACAAAGCTAGCATGCACACATATAAGAGCATCTTCTAAAATAACTATATTCAAAAAAATTCAACAAAATTCTTCCCATTGAGGCCATTCAATCCCTGTGACCACTAATACTACTTATGGGTGAGAGATGCATTTTTCTGTGGATTAGAAACTGGCTAAACAGGCAGAAAACCAACAGCAGGGATATAAAGCCAATTTCAGTAATTCAAAAGGCTAACCAAAAATGCCTGGTACCTCCTGTTAGGTATGTTTAATTTATTTATAAGGGAATGAATAGCACAGACACTTTACACATCATAAAATAATTCAGAATAGTCAGCAATGAAGAAGTGCTTGCTTGACTCAAGTAACCTTGGTTAGTCAACAGCCTCCTGATGGGTGAAAGTCAGTACTGATTTATGAAGAGTGAGACACGCTGCAGAAACCTTCTAAGCTGCCAGATCCTGAACAAATTGTAGCTCCTCAAGTGAAAGATATGAATGCAATTAGTATACAGACAAAAAAAAAAGAAAAAAAGAAAAAACAAACCCCACAAACTGAAAATATGGTTATGCTATTGTAGGGATTTGTGGAATTATTAAATGAGAACTATGTTGTTTTGTTACGCTCATCAGAATTCTTGAAAGCAAGCACAGACCAGCAGATTTCTCTTGGGAAGAGCACAAGTGAAGGAAAGGTAAGGCAGATGCACAGGAAGGTGTGCACAGAAACAACGTGACAGGATTTCCCAGGCATGAACTTGTTTTATACACAACTATTCCAACGTATGTCTTGTTAGCTATTATTTATGAAATCAACCAAGTTCTAGCAAGACCAAATATTGTTTCACACCACTAAGTTATAGTAGTAATCTATGCTTTTGAATCACATATGACAGAAATTTTATGTGCTTAAACTGAGACATATTCAGAGGTTTTAAACTCTTCCTCCTCAATGAGCTTTACAGGAAGAGCAATGCTTACATTATAAGACAGTTTCACTCATTAATAAGTGTTAATTTATTACCACAAAGGTGCTGGCTGGCATTTCAAAAGCATCATTGCAAATGAAAGACTAATGCTGTAACAGATTGAATTTCATCAGCAAGGAAACGTGTGGGTCTTCTGATTAAATTAATGATCAGATGGAGTGCTTTAGGAAACACTCAGCAGTGTGGCCAGCAAAGCCCAAGGAAATCCTCCAGAGAAGAGACTGCCTGGAGGATGTAGTGCATTTATCAGTCAGGCTCAAGCTCCAACAACTGAGAAAATAATTTTGTTGCTTAGCTTCATTTTTCAGTTCTGCTGGCTGAATGAAGAACAGAGAAGATTATGAGGTCAAGACCAAGCATCAAGCAAGTTGTCCATTATTGCATTCTCCATCTCCACAGAGTAAGGCTGATTAACATTTTTCCTTCCCAGTGACAAAACTTTTCATCTCTGACAAATTCTGGATGCTCCACTACCCACCATGAGATGAATCTTGTTAAGATGTGATGTTCACCACAACAGCTGAGTGTTGTTCATGGTTACATGTGTTTCAGCAGACATACCAGCCAGGAACTAGTCTCTGTTCCCTGGTCCTGCCATTGAACAGGATGGCACAGGATGGTCTGTGTCCACAGGGCTGAACTTCCCCCTGCCTCAAAACAGGATATCTTTGTCCAAACTAACTACTGGGAATGGTCCTGGGCTTCTGTGAAGCCCAGAACCATGCCAGGGTTTATTTGGGAGTATTGCTTATATTATATTATATTATA
>NW_008619512.1:68276-68547 GCF_000691845.1 Merops nubicus | reverse complement strand
CTGGGCGGCCACTCCGCAGGTGCGGTGTTCAGATGTCTCGTCTCGGGTCCCCGTCCTCGGCTCTCATTCACACCCTCAGGCCGGCAGATCCAGTGGCCTGGACCCCTAGGGCAGGGCGAAGAGGCGCAGAGACCAGAAGGGGAAAGAAACCTGCCCGCGACCGCCGTGTGCAGGGCGCTGGGGTTATGGTTTAGCGAGGGACAGCAGTGTGGTCACGCACCCTAAGGCGCTGGGGAGACACGGGGCTGAAGGCAGTGTTTGGAGACCTGGG